>NC_091744.1:49912716-50210216 GCF_043380555.1 Nothobranchius furzeri | reverse complement strand
AGGTATCTTTCTGTGCCCATGCAGGAATTTACCAGGGATTACAATAACAAATCCAACAACTTAGTACTAGTAAGTAAAAATTATTTATATAGCACTCATTACAGAAAGCAAAATCACAAAGAGCTTCACAAAAAATTACACCAAAATAAAAATATGATTGAAAGGCAAAGTAAAAATTTAATAAAGATATTTAAAAATCAAAAAAGGATGAAAAGGTTAAAATACAAATGAGAAAATACAAAAGATTTATGCAAAAGCAGTTTTAAAAACATGGGTCTTTAGCTGATTTTTAAAGGTGTCCAAATCATCAATACAACGTAAGAATAAAGGTAGTTCATTCCGAAGTCCACGTGCAACAGTCTGGAAAGAGCGATCACCTCGACTATGCGGTCTTGGTCTTTTTACTAACTTTGCTTATGACGTCATATGGCCTGCTACCAGATTGCATGTATACCCTTGAGCCAATGCAGCCTCTGACCAACCATCAGCCCTTGGATCTTTCCTAAGCACTGGCTGTACCAGTAATGCCCTTCCATCCATAACAAATACTCACAGCTTCCACAATCCAATGAGCTAATCTTTGATGAGACACTGGATTGCTCTTGTATGCAATGACCCTAAAAGCAAATTGCCAAATTTTCTGAAACCAGCTGTTTGGTCCGCACCGGCTGTTAGAGCTCCGACAGTTAAGCTTTACTGTGGAGGTCCACTGAGGAGTATCTACCAGAAGTGTGACCAAGTCACTGCTTTTCTAGTCACGGGTAAGTCACAGGTCTTTCCAGTCAAGTCTCGAGTCAGGTCCAAGACCAAGATAACCAGGTCCAAGTCAAGTCTAAAGTCAATGAGGTGGAAGTCCTCATTGAGTCCAAGGTGGAAATCCAGTCAGAAGTCATTAAAATAATAACTCGAGTCCACACCTCTGGTATCTACAGTGATGAACCCATCACCAAAGACCCAAAAATTTAATTTTGGCCTCAAACTCACCTTAGTGTACTGAGATGTCCACTGTAAACAATGATGACTAATCTAGCCAAGAGCAGGACTGTCTTCAAGGAGAGAATTGTCATTTCTACCCCCTCCAACAGCTCAAAAGGACTGATAACAGAGGGCCTCCAGCACAAGTGAGATGTCCCATAGCAGTGTCATTTTATCAAATACAGGCTCTGCTCGTGTCACTGTAGAGGGAATCAGGCTGAGAGGAAAATGCACAACAGCACGTCTGGCCAAGGGTGAGCCAGTGCATTGATCCATGCAGGTGCATACATATTGGACAGAAGAAAACCAATGAGCATTTTTCCATAAGGCAAAGAGATCCAAGGCAGCCTGACCAAATCTCCAGGAAAAGACACAAACTTCAAGACCTGTTGGTTTTCTCCCAATTTATTTGCTTTTTAAGTTTTGACCTGATTTGCCCATGCACTGTGGATTTTATTAATCTATCTTATCAATCTACCTCTCCAATGCAGCTCTGTCCCAAGTGGTGCTCGCTGCAGAACCACAAAGGCGGAGCTGCACCAGAAGGTGGAGCTGCACCAGAGTCAGCCCCGCCCATTCCAGAATCAGCCCCGCCCATTCTATCGGAGTCAGTCCAATTCCTTCCAGTTGTCAGACTTTATAGCATTCTGGAACCAAAGAGGGTGTTATAGCTAAAAAATGCAAGATTGAGGAGGGAGTTGAGAAGTGAATTGAACAGTTTTTGTAAAGGTTCCATATAATTAAAAATCTAACTTTTGGAACTTTTAATCATGTTATATTGTCATTTCCTCATAAGAAACACGCCAAAGCCATTTTTGGCCTCATTCATGCATTTTCTTCCCATCTCAGCTTCAATTTGGTCTCCTCCCCCAAAGCGGGTCTGGTCTTGGTTCTCAAATCTGGATATTCTGTGAATTTTCTGACAAATTATTTCTGAAATTACTTCTACTGAGACACCGCCAGAAAAATCATACATCCCATCTACAAAGACACACCAAATAACATGATAAAATGTAACGCCACCTAATCTTTACCAGATGTGGTGGTGTAGTGGTGATGGTGTCAGGTTGACATGCAGTTTTGCGCAGGTTCGCCTCCCAGCAGTGGAAATAATCTATAATCTCTTTTCCTCATTTCTAGCTACACTTGCCAGTACTATGTTTACAACAATTTATTGGTATGCCGTTTAACATATAATGACTAATGTGTTTTTTTTATTTATTCATTCGTTTATTTAGCCAGTGTGAGTCCATCTGTGAGCAGAGTTTCAACTAAAATGCTGTTTAGGAACGACCAAATTCAAAGAACTTGTAGAGACATAAATATTTTGCTGAAAATGAACATTACAACTAAAATATGAACAAATTAAATGTTTCAGCTGGCTGAATAGATTGTTGCCGACCCCACCGAGAATCGAACAAGCATCAGCTGAGGGGAAAGCAAAACCAAAGTCAGACGATCTTGCCACTGGACTACCAGAACCCACAGTGAAGGGGGTACATGCTGTTGTACAGGAGTTTTGTTAGAGCGGCTGTGGGCAGATATTCGCTACGAGAAACCTTTTTATTTCGGGATATATTCAGACTTTGTCATGTAGCAAGTTATATTTATCTTGTTTAATTGGAGCACAGAACATAGCATTAACGACTGTAAACTAGTAACAGCCGTAATTCATGTGGGTCAGGTCAGTTTGCGATAAAGTTGAAAACAAAAACGGAAGTCAGTGGGCTAGGCTGAGTTTGCGTGAATGGGCGGGGTTGACTCTAGTGCAGCTCCACCTTATGGTGCAGCTCCGCCTTTGTAGTTCTGCAGCGAGCACCCTCTCCTCTGTCCCCTCCAGTTATCCTTTAAAAAAACCCAGTTTGGGCTCCTCTCCACCTAAAATTTAATTTCTCAATTACCCTTTATCTGTTTTTTTTGTTTTTTGTTTTTTTTGTGGTTGATAAACTGATTTCTTTCCTGGAACCACACAACATTTAGGTAAATTCCAGTCTGGGTTTCATACAGGACTTCCACAGAAATTACTTAGCTTAAAGTTTCCAGTGACTTCATGATGGCTGCAGACACCTGTGAATTTACTGTCTGACCCCTGCTTCACACTGGAGGCATCAGCGGTGCAGAACGGTTTACTAGTAAGTTTTGCTACGTGCCAGTACACACCAGGACTATCTCAGCCACAGAGTGGCTTCACTATCGTGTTCCTTGCTGGACTTGCAAGATCACAAAATCCCTCTAGAGTTCAAAGATCACGGTTTGCTTATGCCAGCCTCCATTAAACAAGAAACAAGGAACTCATATTTGATATTGCTGTTTGATGTCATATATGATGTTGGTCCTCTCCACTCCCAGGATTAACGCCCTAAAACACATTGTTGCAGTTCTCGAACAATGCTGGTAGTAAATATGCGATTAGGTCACATGTTTTGACATAATCTACACATACATTAAAATGCATTACTACAATAGTCTTTTATGTTGAAAAGTACCATAGGTTTTATACTGAAACCGAATGTGAAGCAGCTTGCAGCAAAAATAAAACCCAACCCTATCTTTAGCGGTGCAGTGTGGCGAGCAGCTTCTGAGATGCGCCTGAAATTTTCCGCTGATGCTTCCAGTGGGAAGTCGGGGCTAGTATTGTTAAATATTTCTGCAGCCTTTGACATTTTATATCACATCACTTTCATTAACCCTCTGGAGGCAGGCGATGCAGATTTGCAACAGTTAAAACCTACCTACTTACTTTCGTATTTCATGAGCATTTTTTAACTCAGAAGTACCCCTGATGGACTTAGTTGTTCGTCCTTTTATCAAAACTTATTTTGAGCCTGAGAGGGTTAAGAATCTTTGTGACTTGGTGGTGGTCTGTGGAACCCTAACCCTACTTTTTTTCAGATTGTACCTTCCTATCAGAAGTTTCACTGTCTATATAAATGAAATCATGTCAGAATCCATCAGTCTGCTCTGTGGGGTACCCCAAGGATTTGTATTGGGTCCACTCCTGTTTTTACTATATATACACCCTTTTGGTCGGATAAATGATTATTTTCCTAATGTCTCCTATCACCTTGTTCTATTATGGATTCTGAGTTCCATAATCTACTGCTTGAGTGCTTATCAGCTGGTACTAACTGGCTAGAAGATAACTTTCTTCAGTTAAATGTCGAAAAGACTGAATATCTGATTGTTGCCCTTAGGAGCATGTTTCCTCTCATCAGTGAACAAATTGGTCATTTAATTTGTGCCATCATGTTAAACTTGAGGAATTTGGGTATTGTTTTGATAATATGGTTTTTATCTTTTTTATTTCCATTTTTTTGTATTTATTTTTATTTTTCCCCCCGTGTCCTGTCTGGCTGTGAAGCAAACAATTAATGTCTGAATGCTGGTAACAAGCCTTACAGATTTACTCTCAGGTGGAGCATCAAAGCTTCTGCTTTTAATGTCACGCCTGATGCTTAAAACTTTATTGTTATTGTTTTTGAATGCTTTGTAATTCCGACCAGACATGGAGACAGAGGTGAAAGAGAAAGGAAGAGACAAAAGGAGGGGGGGGGGGGCGTGTTCCACAAAAATAAACAATCAATGATGAACAAGAGTCTGCTTCCAGACCTGCAGAAGGAGAAAAAAAAAGAAAAGGGACACACAACAATACAACAGAAGCAAACTATCACTGCGTCAACCTGATGAGGAAATATAAAATCAACATTGTTTTACTGAACATTCACGCGATAATAAATCACAGTGCATTTAGTGGCAATGACAGCCTTAAGACATGTGTTGAACGTGCCCAAGCCCATACTTTTGAGAGCACCATGTGAGCAACTGTGTGTGTACACGCACTTGTTTATGTAAGGATTCTCTATAAAAGCGTCCAATAGATAGTGTGAGGGTCCACAGATCTGCCCCCCAAATATGCGTAGGAGACAGAAGGACCTCCAAGTCTCAGAGATCCAGGAGCTGCCCCAGAGCGCAGGGACCTCAGGGAGACTGCAACCAGAAAAGCCCCTGCCCCCCTCAAGATGCACAGAGGATTGCCCCGGGGGCCACAACTAGCAGCCGGCAGAGTCCCGGGGGATATGACCAGCCCTGCCGGGGACCCAACAGAGCCCAGGGCCTCAGATCCCAACAGGAAGCCACCGGGATTAATCAGACAGATGCCAAAAATCTTAAACCCCCTGACCCGGGAGCTGCATACACTCAGGCAGACCAAGGCACCACACTCCACACCTAGTGTGGCAGGGGGAGGGGAGGCAAAGATGTATAGCAGCAAAAGAAGTCCCAGGAGAGGGGAGGAGTCAAAGGCCCCACATGACATATACAGTCATACACAAACACAGTCACACACTCCCTCCCTCATGCTCATACATACACATACAACCAAAGACGTACAAAAATGCACTCTAGACACCCACTCATGCACCCCATACACACCCTATTCAGTCTGGTCCTGGTACTGCTACACAAGGGTACAACCATCACCGGTTCCCAGAGTTCGACCCTTTCTGCTGGGGTGCTGATGAGCAGGCCGTCTCGCCCAACGCCTAGCAAAGCAACCCACCACCCCAGACCCCATTCAGATGGCCAGATCCCCCACCTAGCCTCCAGCCCCAGAAAGCCAAGCAACAACAGAGGTGTGCTAAGACCCCTAGTCACACTCCTCCCTGCTCCAATACTGTGTTGCTGCGTTTTGATGAGGAGTATTTGTGGCTGTGGTGAGTGGGCAGTGCAGGCATCGTCTGGCCGACGCCATGTGATGCCACCACACCACCCCTCTTCCCCCCCACAACCCTCGGTGTCTAAGTGCAGTTTAAAATTGGAAGTGGGCATCGGCACTTGGGATGAGGCTGAAAGATCCCCTTGCCAAATGCCGTTGAATGTGCTCACTCCCAAGGCTCTAAGTGTGTGTTTGCGTGGAATGTTGTTGGTGGAAGTGTTTAATGTGCAAATAAAATTGGGGGGCAAGCTGCCCCAGGAATGTGGAAATAGGGTCCATACCTGCACCCCCTGACTTGTCCACCCCCCCATGGTCCTATGTGCATGTTTGTGTGATGATGTGAGGGAGCAGGAGGAGAACAATGTGTGGGGATGGGGAGGAATGGCTGGTTGAGCATCGCCCTCCAGGGAGCCAGCTCCCCCACTGGCCCCAATTGGCACCTCTGTTGTCAAAATGCCACCCAGGGCATGGAGACCCCAGCCCATCTAGCCAGGGCCCAAAGCAATAGCATTGCAAATCTCCACTGAGTCCGAGGGAACCAATGCAGCCCCACCCCAGCAGAATATCTACTCCCATCCCTGCATTTGCACAGCTTCCAGAATATATAAGACACAGGACATCCAGGCAGGGTTGGGTCCTCCCCCTCTTGGACATCCCCCTCCCCTGTGATGGGACAGCAGAGGAGCCAAGGCCTACCCGAGGTCCTTGAGCCCGGGTCAGGGACTGCTGCATGTTCCCGCCTTCTTCCCGGCAGCATACATGTCAGGACCCGACCCCCAAGGCCCTGCCCAGATCCCCACATGGGGCCGCCCCACACCCCGAGCCCCCAGGCCCCCACCCAGACCTACTTAAGCTTGGTTTATGCTTGACGCATTCACTTTCCGCGCGGTGATGCGGGTGGCGGACGGAACGCGCTTCACAACTTGCAGCGTTTATGGTTCATGCAGCTTCTCTCTGCGGTGAGCCAATATTCTCCCAAACTGTTGGGGGCAGCATGGAGCTGTAAGACATAGATCCAACACTACACCATAGTAGAAGTAGAAATTACTGTTGTTTACAACATGGCGACACCACGGATGAGACGTGCGAGATTATTACTTGAAGAGGAAGAAATTGTATGTTTACTATTGCTACGCAGCAGACGACGAAGGAGATGGCCCACTCGTCCATTAAACCAAAGTAGACGAGAAGAAGGTGAATATAGTTCCCTTGTGAGACCCATGCGTGGAATCGATGAACAGTCCCATTTCAAGTACTTCCGCATGCCTGCCAATAGATTTGACGACTTGTTGCATCGTATTCGACCACATATTAACCACGCAGTGACCCACAATAGCCCTGTGAAGCTGGAAGAAAGACTTGCTGTCACGCTTCGTGTGCTTGCATCAGGAAACAGCCAGCAAAGCGTGGCACAGAGCTACAGGCTAGGATCCACTACAGTCTCCCTCATTGTCACTGAAGTCTGTGAGGCCCTTTGGTCGGCGTTGTGCAGTGATTTCGTCTCATTACCTGACAAAAACAAGTGGGCAGACATCTTTCAGGAATTCTGGCGTGTTTGGAATTTCCCAAATTGTTTGGGTTGCGTGGATGGAAAACACCTGATGATAAAAGCACCACCAAATGCAGGGAGTGATTTTTTCAACTACAAAGGACGTCATTCCCTCGTGCTCATGGCTGTGTGTGATGCTAACTACAGATTTAGCATAGTGGACATAGGGACATATGGGCGAGAGAGTGATGGTGGAGTTTTTCAGGAGTGCATGTTCGGGAGCAGGCTGCTCCATGGAACCCTGGACCTACCACCCCCGGCCAACCTGCCTGGTTCCACAACTACTGTTCCACACACCTTTTCCAGGTATGTTATCATTAGGATGTGATAGGATAAAGATTTCTTTAATTGGGATTATTATATAACCTAATCTTTTAACTTAACTTGTAGGAACAAACCTTGATGACACACAGCGGATTTACAACTACCGCCACTCACGTGCCAGGAGGGTGATAGAGAACAGCTTTGGCATCCTGGCAGCCCGATGGCGGATCCTGAGACGACCAATCGACTTCCACTCTGACCAAACTGTTAAAGTTGTGAAGGCCTGTGTGGCTTTACACAATTACCTGAGCAGCACTGATGCTGCCAACACCCCAGCCACCCGCTACATCCCACCCAGGTTCTCCGACTCTTTCTCATCTGTAGGTGATGTGGTGGATGGGGAATGGAGAAGAGTAGTTGCCGGTGACAGCAACCTGTTGGATGCTGGACAGCTCAGCAAGGCACGAGCAACTCGGGCTGCAATTTCAGCCAGAAATGATTTTAAGTCATTCTTCCTGTCACCGCAAGGACTTGTACCTTGGCAGGAAAGCGTGCTAAGGAGAGGTACACTGAATGAAGCCTCAGGTCTGGTCTGAATCATGTGTCTGCGGATGGAAGGGCATTTTCAGTTCTGCAGTCAGTTTATTCAGGTCTCTAGGCAACAAGGAACAGAGCTCAACTCAATGCATTAAATCACACCATTTATTGTGTACAAGGTAAAAAATGACAGTCACATGAAAAAATAAAAAATAAACCATAAAAAAAATCATTGTGAATTGTTTGTCTCTATCGCTTCATACAGCAGCTGGCAGATTTTAAACTGGACAGACATTTTCTTTTGGGGTGGCATTTTCCCCAGCAAGCCAGCAACAACATGTCCAAATCTGATATCCTCTGTGTGTTTAGGACAGCTTTCTCATACTCAATCCTGTCGAGCCTTTTGAGCAACACGTCATCCATCTTCTTCCTCCTCTTTGGTGCTGGGCCTGGACTCATTAAGACACTGGTTAAACCTGAACAGAAAAGCAATTTTGTAAATATTTAAAAATAAATTTCCAATTAACTAAGTGTAAGTACTACTGCATGTACCACCACTGGATCCTGGAGAGGAGAAGACCTTTGCCATTGGACAACTGTTGGACAACATGTCTTGGAGGGTGCGTGGGCATATTGTGCTGATTTCAGATGAACTGGATGATGAAGGAGATGGCGTTGGGACAGGGGAGGGTGGGTAATCAGACTGGAGGAGATCTGCCTCTGATTGTGATTCCTCCTCAACCTTTAAAGTAAATAAAATAAAATTAACATATACTTATTTTATAGAAGCTGTTTGTTATTCAACATTAACAGAAAAAATATTAAGTCTATGAATCCTGTGATCAGACACATTTCTTAAACCTTCACAGAAAAATAACTTTACTTACCACGGCTGATGTCACATTGGTCTCTGTTGCTCGATGTTTTATGAAAGTTGAGAGCCAACTCAGCTCTTGTAGAATTGGTGGAGTGTTGTGGTTTCCACCAGGACCACCGCTTTTCCATTTGTTCCCCTTCCTTGCCTTCACATGTCGGTCCCTGATGTTTTTCCAGCATTTTTTCACAGCTTCCTCATCTTTTCCGACTTTGCGTGCTATTTCTCGCCAAGAATTATTAACAACATGTTGATCACGGTGATCTTTGAGAGCTGAATCGTACAAATGCCTATATTTACGAACCTCCGCCACAACAAGCTCTTGCCAGTCCGCCATGTTTTTCCGCGTCTGACCGTCCGCGTGGTTAGAGAGTTAACGAGGTGCGCGTTGCGGAAATTTTGAGCCGTGCGGAGACGCGGTGGAGGGGCGTGGTTGTTAAAATGACGCGAAATGACACAACTTTTCTGTGCGGAGCTGTGCGGACCTCGCGGACGCGTCAAGCATAAACCAACCTTTAGGGGCAATGCAGCCACTAGGCAGAATCCCATGGCCACCGCCAAGACCCCCAAGGGGCCCCATGCACAACCGCCATTAGTCCACCCTCCGAGGCAACCCAAGCACCTCCAGAGGGGGGCAGAAGCCCCCCGGCCCCAGACACCCCCCAGTGAACCCACCCCCAGGGAACGTCCGGATACTCCAAACTCAGACCCTCCAGGGTCTGAGGTTTTTACCATTTAAGAAAAATCTCCAAACTCGAAGGTAGGTTTTTTTCTTCTTCTTCTTCAATGAATTAGGCAGCCTGGACTCCTAAAAGGCGTATTGCTGCCACAACAACCACCCCCACTGCCGAGTCTGCACAACCAACCACACACAACAAGCACATGGACCCCCCACCCTGTACACCACCCAACCACCGCCAATACACCCCCCCCCCCCCCACCAACATGCACCCTTGTAAACACACCCATAACTCACAGGGAGGCTCGCCCCATGCTCATTACCCCTCTCTCATCATCATCACCCACCACCTTGGGTGACTCTCGGCCCCCTGTAGGCCTAGAGCACCCAGTCCCTCGCAAGCACACAGTCCCCCAAACTTCCTCAGGGGATACTTCACCGAAGCCCAGAAAGGCCCCTGCAGCCGCAGACACCTTGCAAGCACATCAGACATGTTTGATGCCATATGCTTCACCCTCCACATTACTTCCACCAGAAATGCCAGAAACTGTCTCTTATCCCTCACTATCACCACCTCCTCATCCCCACCACCAGTAGAATGAGACTCAGCACAAGGCCCCAATGCTCCCCCACACCGAACCCCCACACAATGCACCGCCTCAGCGTAAGAAACCTTATGCTCCACCTGATATTTCTCCACTTCCACTGTCATCCTATATGACGCACAACCTCTATAAGCCGCCTGATGAGCTCCACCACAATTACAACAGCGGAGCGGAAGATCGCAATGCTTGCCCTCATGGTCGTCACCACACCTCTGACACCTTAACCCGCCAACACATACTCCGGCCACACGACCAAATCCCTGACACCTAAAGCACCTCAAGGGAGGCTCCTCATAGGCCCAAACCAGGAAACTAAGATGGCCCAACTTGACACGAGCCGGGAGCTCCACTGCATCAAAATTAATCAGCAACGGAGTGGACCCACGTTCATCAAAACCCAAATGCCGCACCGCCACCACCGCCTCACCTCTCAGGGCGTCCACCACCTCCTCCTGGGTAACATCATTAGAGACACCATAAACCACCCCCTTAACCAACCCTCCAGTCCGTGATTCTGAGACGACAACACTCACCCCCAAGAACTTCTCAAGCTCCCGGGCCCGGTAGAGCTGGGTCACCAACAACCCACCATAAACAACCATTGCATCTATCACATCCCCAATCACCCCTTTCAGCTCCTGGTGGGTTAATGGTAGGAAAACGTGCCCCACCCACCGCACGTATATGGACCACAAAGCCCTCCTGTGCAGTCCTCAGCTGCTTCAGCTGCGGATCCACATCACTGTCCGAAGCACCATTACTGACCCCACGGTCCCGCTTCGCTGCCACCTACACAACCAGCTGAACAGCCTTACTCGCTCCCCTCCGCCCCATCCTCTACCACAACTGAGGCTGAAGCAATGCCGGACCGCCGTCTTACCGGGCCCGTACAGGCCGTCGGCCGACGACCTGAACTTCCCCGGGCCTAAACTGAGCTAACAACCACAACCAAATACTCCTCAACTGTATGCACAGCTGCACGCAATCGACTGTTTTCTGTCCTGTGTCTTCCCTGATAAAAACTAAAACTTGAAGGTAGGTAGGTGTCAAAACATGAATTTGAAATGGATATTCATGCTTTTATCTCCTCCAAACTAGATACTATTATACGAAGAAGCTCTTGACCATCTTCATTTTATCCAGAATCAGCGAGGCTCTTAACTGGAACAAACAGAAAAGCTCACATGCTTCCTATTTCGATGTCTGCACTGATTACCCATTATCTTTATAATTCATTTTAGAATCCTTACTATAACTTTCAGGGCTTTACATGGTCAAGCTCAAGGTGACCAGCCTTCCAAGTGACCAGCTACCAATCAGCAATCATGAGCTCGCATGGATTTCTGGCATGTTTGATATTTTGCTCGTTCCTGGTGAGTGCATCGCACTGTTGAAGCAGCACTGCAAGTGGATGTAACCCAAAAAGTACCAGAACCACTCATGGCGCATGCGTAAACATGCTTCACGCTGGCTCTTTCCCAAACAAACGTTGTTTGTTTTTAGTTTTATTTAAATACTTTTTTTACGCACACAATGACAAGGATTGTCAAGAAAGCATGTTTGCCATGTTTATGTCAAATTAAACTGATCACAAAACATTGATTTATTTTTTTTCTTTCGTTTTCCTCCGCCAAGCTCCACAAATCCCCGTGACCTCCTCCTACAGCCCTCCTGAAGGACAGCAGACACATACAACAACACAAAAGTCCGGTGTGTTGCGTAAAAACTGCCATCTTTAGCGCATTTTTAGGTCCAGCGTGTTGCTACCAGACGTACAATGTAGGGCTGGGCAATATGGCCTAAAATCAATATCACGATATATTGAGGATTTCACCTTGATAACAATAAATGGACAAAACTACAGTTATGCACAGAAACAAAAGTGTTCCACTAGATGGGGCTGTCACATGTATTATGTTAAATCAAATTTGTATGTGGCTCAAAGTGGTACAGCTTCTTAAACGGACATGAGCATTGCTTACCTAAACACATCTTTTCGTTTATCTATTATAAAATTTATTGACGTGGGAAAAATTATCTCGATAAGAGTCAGAAATCTTGATAACAATAAATTTTCAATTTATTGCCCAGCCCAGTACAGTGTGAGCTCTCAGGTCACATCCGAGAACTGGGTCGTTCAGTGTGAGTACATGAATCGTGAGATTTGCTCTAAGGGAAGTCATACAGTTTGAGCTGAAGCTGGATGCTACGAGTGAAAAAGTCACACGGTGTCTGCTCAGCTTTAGCAGAGAGGCTCTGACTTCCCTCTCTCCAGCCACTTGGGGCAGCTCCTCTGGTTGACATCCCAAGGTACTCCCTGGCCACCCAGAATACATAGTCCATTCAGCATGTTCTGGGTCTTCCTTTAGGTCTCCCATCCACACATCCAGGAGGCAACCTACTTAGGTGCCTGAACCACCTCAACTGGCACCTCTTGATGTTGAGGGGCAGCGGATCTACTCTAAGCCCCGCCTGAATAACAAAGGTCCTATACCTACAAATATTTGATTGACAGCTGAAGCACTGAAGGTGTACCCGGATCTCTGCATCGGGCAGGTCAATGTTGAAGGCTCGGTGTAACCCAGTTTGTCTTTGGACAAACGTTTATTCTGACTAGCACCATAAACAGTGTAACGTCCAGCAATGGTCAGTTTAGGTACAGTCTGACCTTTCAACATCTGGTCAGAAAGGAGACACAACATTGCACGTGTTCCTTTTAAATGAGCCTGCCTTCATACCAGCTCACAGACTCTGCAAGTCTGAAAGATAAACAATAGCTTTCTTTCCCAAGGTCCCATCTGTCTTCCTCCACAGAAGGAACAACTCCAGCTCGAATCAGTTGCTAAATTCAAGAATGATTTCCTAAATCAATATGAACTTCTTCCATGACTTATAATCTAGATAATCATTAAATAAACATTTGTTTATTACTACTTATAATAATTATAGTATAATGAAATGCTTCATTAATCTGTGCTCACTGAATGGATGTTGTGTTATGCTATGTCTACAGAGACTGCCATGTGTTCAACATGTTTTCACGAAGAGGTCCTCACACCTGCAGTAAGAGGCGGAAAGTAACAAATTACATTTACTCACTTTACTGTAATTGAGTAGCTTTTTTGTATATTTATACTTTTTAAGTCGATTTTAAAAGCTGTACTTTTACTTGTACTTGAGTAAGTTTTAAAAAAGAATTGTAATTTGCTACATTTTAAATCATATCCGTTACTGAGTAAAAACAAATTATATGCTACGTGTAGCAGCGTCGGAACAGAAAGAGACGCCTGCATGAGCGCCGCGTATAAACAGTGGGGGGAGTGGGTGTACACTTCTGCTCCAAAACATCAGTTCAGTCCCTGTGATCCACTCGCTGTTTACTTCCTCTCTCCCTCCTCTCCTGTGGGTTGGAACCCGCACCTTCGCGCACCGGTGTGACGTCATCAGAATTCCACTCGGTTCGGTAACCAGACTCGGTTCTGTGTTTGAAATGTGTTTCCCTACCGCTCCGCACGGAAGCGGTAAAACAACGTTTAGCACTCATAACAAGCGGATTCTCAGCGCTCTGCTCATAAAACAGAAGACCTGCAGGCCTCTGTGAGTTAAAACATCCTGATACTGTTCAGGTGTAAACATTGTGCTCCATCCCTGTGTTTGAACTCAGAAGATGCTTCTTGATGCCACAGATATGTGATGATTTAGCTTGTTTCTTTATTTTACTCCAGAATACGAGATTAAATTATTACTAAAGCAGTTCAATGTAGTTCAATTAGTCATTCAAATTATTCTAAAATGCTGCAGTGTGTGTGTGTGTGTGTGTGTGTGTTTGTGTGTGTGCGCACACACACGAGCGTGTTGTGAACTGGTGTTGTGATTTTACACTGATGTAGCCATCTTTACGCCGACAAAAATGTGACTAAGTAACTTTTACTTTGAGTACATTTTATTTACGATACTTTTTACTTTTACTTGAGTAAAAATTTAGGCAAGTACTTTTACTTGTACTTGAGTAAAAATTATCTAAGTATTGGTACTCGTAATTAAGTAGGAAATTTTAGTACTCTTTCCACCTCTGCCTGCAGTCACACAATAACAAGTAAGGTTAAGTTAAACCCTGACACATAACTTGCCCTTTTAACCAGTCAGAACATCCGATATCAAAGAAGACGTTTTTCTGAGTTGTCTTGGTAACATATCTCAAACTTGTCAGCCTCTGATTGGCTGTGCAAATCATAACATCAAAACCTTAAAACTGGATCATCCTGAGTGATTCGACAGTTCTAGAGAATCGCTCAGACCGGCCATCTGCAGCAAAACCTCTTTAACCATCAAAGATTTTGACACGTCGTCAAAACACCTGCAAAGCTGATGAGCAAACAGTTCCTGCAGAAACAAAACTGATATTGTTAGACTCCTTAAGAGTCCGCCAGACGCACTGTTCCATCCAGCTGTTGTGACCCGAGACATCTCTGGACTGAAGAGTCGGTACCACGGTATTCTACAGCCCTCCCGTGCCAGAGGTCAGCCGACCCCTGTGACTTTCGGATCCACCAAGAGGGTCTCTCCAAAACGGGTAAAGTAGACATGGCAGATTGCGTCTGGATGTGCTTCTGATGATAACAACTTTATAGCTTAGAGCAAACCAAATTCTTTTCACCAAAACTCAGCTTAGTTTGATAAGGAAGCTCTGACTGACATCGCATTCACACATAGGTTCCTTCACCATGTTTAGTTACATCCACTCACAGTAAATGCTTAGTTAATTAGTCATGTTTTAAATTGTTTGTAAAATAAATTCTTACTTTTATAAACTTGACTTTCTTGAAATAACACGGTGTGGTTGATCACTGAAAAAGCAAAGAACCTAGATCTTCTGAATTAAATACCAGAATCTTCTGAATAATTACAATAAAGACCTCGCAGGTTAATATTTTATATTTATATAGAATATTACGTCTTCCTGGTCATAACAGATAAAATCATCAATTTGCCTCCGCTACAACAGAAACACAAAGCGAATGACATTCGAGGCTGACTGCTGCACAAAGCCTTCTCCAGCACATCTCAAAGACTCTCTTTGGGGTTAAGGTCTGGACTCTGTGATGGCCAATTCTGTTTAAAAATTATGTTTCATGCTCCCTGAACCACTCTTTCACTTTTGAGACTGATGATTCCTGGCATAATCATCTTAGAGTATCCCTCCTAGGTGGTTGATATGAGCTAAACCGGGATGTTGAATGCATACAGTCTCTTAAAGGCCTCATGTGTGAAATCTATTGAAATCATAATGAAAAAATTTGACTCTTTAGCGCCATGCAGTTCAGAGAAAGTATTGCAGCTACGGTGGCTCACTCATGAGTTTGATTGTATAATCAATTTCCAACCTGTGTAGCCTAACCCACACAAAGCTTTAAACAAGCTACTCGACCTCTTTAAAAAAGTATTTATAATTATGACTGTTTTATCATCCCAGAAGGTAATCCCTGTCTGGTTCACGACGAGGACGCTCCTCAGCGTGCGACTCGGGTAGCTGCCGGACTGAAGTGGTTTGATTGCTAGTTTTTTGGTTTTGATTGCTAGTTTTTTCATGGGGTGTGATTGGTGTGTCAACCACTGTGTCAACCACCTATAAAAATGTCGATGCTTAAATTGGCCACTTTGTGGCTGCTTGGTGGACTCTACTTTGTACTTGGCGTCTGTCAAGAGCCTGGAGACGAAGGAACCTCACATTGGCAAGGAGCCCTCCCACGGATCACCTTCAGCCGAGAGGCACTCATGAGACTTCGACCGCTTGGGAGGGGCTTTGCACTGAAGCCACCGAGTATTCCCGAGGAGCTCCGCGGCCTGGTGATAAAGACGAGACGCCGGAAAAGGGGCAGGAGGGGGGGGGGGGGGATTACATCGGAGGCTTAAACGCATGAGTCTACAGGATCGGCGCAGGCTGCCAGCTCTCCCGTCTATCCTGCTCGGAAATGCTCAGTCGATCAGAAACAAGCTGGACGAGTTGGACGCCTGGATTACGACAAGGCAGGAGATTAAAAACACCTGCCTCCTTGTCTTTACCGAATCCTGGCTCAGCGAGTCGGACCGGGAAGAAGACCTGATGCTTCCAGGATTTGGAGCGCCGTTGAGGCTGGATCGAGACAAGGGGGTAACTGATAAACAGCGCGGTGGTGGTGTCTGTTGCTACGTCAATAAAAGGTACTGTAAAACTATTGTTGTCCGAGAAAGGATATGTACCCCAGACATTGAACTGTTATCGATATCCCTTCGGCCTTTTTATCTGCCGCGTGAGTTCCAGCAGCTGTTTTTTACAGTTGTTTACATCCATCCGCGAGCTAACGCTGTTACTGCGGCACAGCTGATAAATGACGTCACGCACCGCCTCGACACCATCTGCCCAGAGGCTCCGAAGTTTATTCTGGGAGACTTTAACCACTGTCGTCTGGAGGAAACTTTAAAAACCTATGAACAGTACATTACCTGTACTACAACACTCAGGAATACGACCCTGGATCTGTGTTTTGGTTCATTGAGTGGCGCATATAAATCACTGTCACTTCCTCCTCTGGGATCTTCCTATCATAACTGTGTGCATCTTATACCCCGCTATATTCCTGTGTTCAAGAGGCTACCACGGGAGGTGAAATCAGTGAAGTGCTGGTCAGAAGATAACATTTCAGCACTCCAAGCGTGTTTTGAGTGTACTGATTGGGACTGCTTCTTTAACTCATCTGGGGATATTAACGAGTTGTGCGACACAGTCTCATCTTATATTACTTTCTGTGTGGACTCTTTGGTTCACTCAAAGACTGTTGTTATTTATCCAAATAATAGGCCATGGGTAAACAAAGAGCTTAAATCAATCATCAACAAAAAGAAAATGGTTTATTCCTCTGGTGGCAACCACCTTGAGAAAAAAGCAATATCTAGAGAAGTACGAGATGAGATCAGGAAAGCTAAACTAAAATACAAGGACAAAATAGAAGAAATGTATAGCGGTGGTGACCTTAAGGCAGCCTGGAAGGGTATCAAATGTATGGCTTCTTGTAATCACCAAAAAGAGGATAAGAAACTTATCAATGTAAAAGGAGTGCCTGACTCTGTCCTGCCAGATGTTTTTAATTCATTTTTTAGTCGGTTTGAGAGGGGGGACCTTATTGGAAAGGTTGGGGTCTGCAAGGAAGCCCTCAAACCTAGTGAGGGATTTGTAATTTCACTAGACCAGGTCACCATCTTACTTAAAAAGGTAAAGGTGGGGAAAGCAAGGGGCCCCGACGCCATCTGTGGGCGTACACTGCATCACTGTGCCAACCAGTTGAGTGGTGTTTTTAGCAGATTGTTTCAAACATGTGTGGATGTGGGTCAGATTCCATCTTTGTGGAAAACTTCGACTATAATCCCAATCCCTAAATCAAGTACTTCAAAGGAACTGTCTGACTTTAGACCAGTAGCACTCACATCACTTGTGATGAAAACTTTTGAAAAAATTCTAAAATCCGAAATTTTATCTCTGACAGAGGGGAGACTTGACCCACTTCAATTTGCCTACCAGCAAAATAAGGGGGTAGAAGATGCAGTGCTTTGTGTATTGAACACGGTCTACAGGCACCTTGATAAAACGGAGACTTGTGTAAGGCTCTTGTTTGCAGACTTTTTTTCAGCCTTTAACAAGATGCAGCCCCACATCCTGATTGAAAGACTTGCCAATGATTTTAATTTGCCCGATCAGCTTCTCTTACTGATTTTGAACTTTCTTACGGGGAGGACCCAGCGGGTGTTTGTTAATGGTCAGATTTCTCTCCCATTAATGTCCAGCACCGGATCTCCTCAGGGATGCGTGCTGTCCCCCCTGTTGTTTATCCTGTACACAGACAGCTGCAGGGTCACTCAGAACAACAGGTTCTTGGTTAAGTTTTCGGATGACACTGTTTTGATGTCCTTACTTTCGGGATCTGAAATAAACCATGGTCCCGCGCTGTCAGATTTTGTAGAATGGTGTGACAGTAACTACCTGGACCTGAACGTCAAAAAAACCAAGGATATGATTATTGATTTTAGACGCTCTGCACCACCCCACCTTGGTAGTAGCATCATCCACGGTGAAGTGGTGGAGGTGGTTGAAGAGTACAGATACCTTGGTTCTTGGATTGACAACAAGCTGCGGTTTGTCACAAACACGGACTCCATTTTTAAACGAGCTCAGCAGAGAATCTATCTTTTAAGGAAATTGAACTATTTTAACGTGAATAAAAGCATTCTCTGCAACTTTTATAGCTGTTTTATAGAAAGCATTTTAACATTTTCATTTGTTTGTTGGTACAAAGCCTTGTCCATGAAGGACAAAAAGAAGCTGCAGAGCATTGTAAAAATCTGCTCCAAAATTATTGGCGCCAAACAAAGAGACTTACAGTCTCTTTGGGAGGAGAGGGCGCGAAAAAAGGCTAAATGTATCCTTGGTCAGCCCCTCCATGCTCTGCACTCTGAGTTCTCCTTATGCCCTCAGGACGTCGTTATTATGTACCTTCTCGAAAAACAAACCGCTTTGCCAACTCCTTCGTTCCATCAGCTATTGAACTGCTTAACACTGAGCCGGGAGGGGTGGCGAAATAACAGCGAAGTATCATCGGCTTTAAGCATGTGCCATTTTTGGAGGGCTGCTGCTCATCCTCTACCCTTCATTTAGGATGTGTTCGGCATGTTGGTAGTGACACACATTGTGTGATTGTGTGATTGTATAAATGGATTGTTTGCTTGGTTGTTTTTATGAGCGAGTTATTCTGTGTGGTAAGCTACAAATTAATTGCCCCATGGGGACCAATAAAGTTTTCTGATTCTGATTCTGATTCAGAAGGTCAGAAGGAAGCAAGCTAGTTCTGTTCTTGAAGCTGTCACAATTAACACATGGAGGAGGGGTGACGTTGTCACAGTCTGCCTCTATCAGCAGGTGAGGTAACCTGCCAGTCAGCTGTTTGTGTTGCAGGTGGGCGTGGCACGAGCTCCAGCTGATCCTGATTCCGCTAAACAGAGGGCCAGGGGATTTAAGGAGCGGTGTGACACAACTCCAGCGCCGGTTGATACTCTCACCAGGGTAGCTTCTAGGCCAGTACATAACCTGATCTTCCAATGAACTTGTTCTATGAGATCCTGTATGCTCTTGTTTCTAGTATCGCGCCTCACATCCTCTAACCACGCCTGGAGTTGTTTTCCTCGTCCCATCGTTCAGGATCCTCTGGCCTCCACTCTTCATCGCTCTGCCTGCTTGCCTGCCAACCTACACCCTGGACTTACACAACCTTCTCCTGTCCGCCTCCTCTACAACCATCGGACCTGCTGCCTCTCCTCCAGTGAACTTCACCCAGTCCACCACCGCTAAGAACTGGTTTAAGACTGTAAGAACAATTCAAACACCAAATTTATTATTGTCTTGCTTGCCTGGTTCCACCTCATATTCACGATTGTTTATTCTTTCGTTTTAGATTTCCGGTCTGTTCCTGTTCCTGCTTTTTCTGGAGCAGCGCCCTTAGTTTTTCCTTAGCTTCATTTAATAAAATATTTTACTCTTTTTACTTACCTGGTTTTCACGTGTGGTTCTTCATGTCCTGGGTTAAGCACCTTGCCCACAACATGACAGAATCAACTGGCCAAACGAATACATCCTCTGAAGAACCACTTCCTATCACCATAGCCAATACCTTGTTCCAGCATGAAAGTTCCATCCGGTCAGTACTCAAACAATTATCCGCCATTGATCAACATATTTTCCAGCTCGACACCGCCTTACGCCAATAGAATAAGACTCACTTCTACGCCACCTCCTCCCGCTACTTCCGTAGCTTCATCTCCACCGCCACTTCCAGTTCAGCAGCATGGGGTTAGTTTCCGGGTTGCTGAGTCGCCACAGCCTGATACTTTCTCCAGCGAGCCAGGTAAATGCCGCTGTTTCCTACTACTCTGCCAGTTAGCCTTTGAAAGGTCACCAGACACCTTCATAAATGATTCGGTTAAAATCTCATACATAGTCGGTGTTGAGGGTCTGCCCTCATGAGAAAATTACTATGCAGTAATTTCTCCAAAAGACTGTGTCATCTGCGCTCTGAAAAGCAGATATTAAAAGTCAGCGCCAGCAACAACTTCATTTCCCAGGATTCCCTGCTCCCGGAAGTGACGTCACCAAAGCGGAGCACGGGTTCTGCGCATGTGCTGAACCACACAGAGTTTCTCCCGCTGGACAGCTGAAAAGCTATAAAGCCAGTGAAAAGCGAAACTTATTGTTCTTTTGTCCAGTTCAACTGGCGGTGAAGGACGCGCTCGTTGCTACGGCTCCGGACTCAGGCACGAGGCCTGGCTGAAAGCAGCGGAAAACCATCAAATCAACGGAGAACGCCAATTGAACAGTGGGGGACGCGAGATTGATAAGAGGTTTTGGATTCATTTCCCTTTCTAATTCAAAGGGTGGTGCCCCGTGGATATTCTAATATCCAAATTAATTAAAAAATCGGTAAATATTTCCATATTTACAAATTTATTGAAGATTCCAAAAAGTAAGTAAAAGCTTACAAATTATTCGTCTGACCAAATAGTCACAACATCGGTTTACTCCGGGGTAGGGCTCTGCAATGGGCCGAGGCTAAAAGCCGGCCGGCTAGCTTCCTGCGAGGTCCATTCTCGGCTTTTCTAGCTGAGTTCAAACAACTTTTTGACCAGATGGAGTCTCCCGCAGAAATTGCAAAACAGATTTGGAATCTCCAGCAGGGTAAACAGTCAGTCTTCGATTTTGCCGTAGAATTCCGCACTTTGGCTTCCTTATTAACTTTAGACGAGGCTTCTCTGAAAGCCGCTTTCTCTCAGGCTTTGACCAATAAGATAAAAGAACAGCTCGTGTTTTGCCAGGAACCCGAGAACCTTGAGTCCCTTATCAACCTTGCCTCTAACATCGAGAAATGCCTTAAGGAAAGACGCAAGACTTCGACGTTCAGGCCACTGTAAGGTTATGAAGTTCATGGTTTTCAACTCCATACAGCTGCCCCCTGTGCACAATAACACCGTGTAGAAAAACCAAGGTCGGGTGTTCCTCAGACTGTTTACATTCCAGGAGAAGAGTCCGAAGGAGAAGAAGAAACTTTACTTAATCAAAGTACTTTATTTGTGATTAAAATTATTAAGCACAACAGATGTTGATCAACAATAATCAAGTGAATGATCTGTGAAATAAATATGTCATGAATTATGTTTAATGAAAACAGGACTACGGCACAGACATACTGATCCTCATCTCCATAGAAACGCATGACACATTGTTCCAACCAATCAGAGCTTTCGGCTGCCGCAGGAGAATCTGGTGTTGACTTCAAGTGTCCAATCCACTTTACTCCAACTTATCAACAATTCAGAGATATAAAACAAGGCAACGCCATTTTTAAGTCAGTTCCATTTTGACTTCAGTTCTATTCACCATCATCCTAAAGAAAAGCGCAGCCTGGCCAGATGTGTTTTCTTCTTTAAACTAAGAACTGTGAAGCGGGAGATTTTCGTCGTTTAACAACCAGACGACGTCCTTTCAAAATAAGAGCACCTGCTGACGCCGCCGAACGGTACCGGGGTCGACCCTCCAGACGGGCTTTGAAACGTTGTGATCGCTGCACCGACAGCTCCATCGTACATCCGAGGTCTCCAGACCTGGCATTTCCTGATCTACCTGGGAGACCCCCACTGGGTACGTACACGGCAAAATAGCGGCTCATGTCATCACTTTATAAGCCTCGTGATATCTAGTCATAACAAAGACGACCAGATTCTTTGACGTCAGCCTAGAGAATCTGAACCAGACACACACACACACACGCACCAACACAACATCCGAATCCATTTTCATTCATCACAGAGTTAGTCCTGGTAGATTGTTTAGAATTTATAATTCAGAAATTAAAGATTCTCAAACGATCCCATCTCTCTCTCTTTTCTTGTCTCAAAGTCAATACAGAGTGTTTAATTAAACTCCCTGATGATAAAAACAGCCTATTCTTCTGTTTATAAAAAGTGAACTACTAACAGTGTATTAAAATACAACTTTAGATAGTTACATCACTTTGATTCCGTTACACCACCTTCAACCACTGCTTCATAGCAACGTCCCCATCAAACACCTCAGCAGCACCTCCTTCACTCGGGGTCAGACGAATCCATGCAAATCGGACAAGCGCAGTTAACTCCCGAGGAGAAAATGAGACGCCGTTCCCTGGGCCTTTGTCTCTATTGTGGTCAGCCTGGCCACTTAATCCATAACTGTCCTAATCGGCCAAAAACCACAGCCCACCAGTAGGACCGGGATTACTGGTGGGTGGGATTCCTAGTGCTCAAAATTCCCGGTTCAGCTTAACTTGTACTGTTTCTTTCCACCAACAAACATTCCCTATGAAGGCGCTCGTGGACTCTGGGTGTGAAAGGAACATTCTGGACCAAGCTGTGGTACAACAACTGAACATTCCTACTACTCCTCTCCTTACCCCATTCACGCCGCCTTGCTCGATGGCTGCGCCCTAACCACCATAACCCATCGCACCTTGCCCATAAGCCTGTTGATCTCCGGTAATCATCTTGAGACTCTAAGCTTTTATGTTTCCTTCTCTGGTTGGCTTCACATAACCTTCAGATTGACTGGAAAACTAGGTCGGTGTCAGTTTGGAGCCCGTTTTGTTTGTCTCACTGTCTCCTCTCAGCTCCTCTCCCCGTTCAGATCACCGAGAACCCGGCTCAGGAACCACCTGATCTAACTGGAGTTCCCTCCGAGTACCACAACCTGCTACAAGTCTTCAGCAAAGACCGAGCGCCCTCCATGCCTCCTCATCGCCCCTATGACTGCGGAATTGACCTCGTCCCCGATGCCATTCTACCAACAAGTAAACTGTACAATCTTTCAAAACCAGAGGTAGAGTGTATGTCTAAATACATTTCAGAGTCCCTAGCCTCAGGAACTATAAGGCCGTCTACGTCCCCCCTGGGTGCTGGGTTCTTCTTCGTGTAGAAGAAGGACAGTTCGCTCCGTCCGTGCATCGACTACAGAGGCCTCAACCAAATCACCATAAAAACAAATATCCTCTGCCCTTGCTGTCCTCTACTTTTGAACCGGTAAATGATGCAACTATTTTCACCAAACTAGACCTGCGAAATGCCTACCACCTGGTAAGGATCCGTGAAGGGGACGAGTGGAAAACGGCCTTCAGGACACCACTTGGCCACTTCGAATATCTAGTCATGCCTTTTGGACTCACCAACGCCCCTGCAGTTTTTCAATCTTTGGTCAACTCCGTACTAGGTGACTATATCAACAAATTTGTTACAGTTTACCTGGACGATATACTTATCTTTTCCAGAACACCGACAACACGTCCAAGTGGTCCTGCAACCCCTCCTCAAGAACCGATTGTACGTTAAGGCAGAAAAGTGTGAGTTCCACGCCTCCTCCGTCAAGTTTTTAGGGTTTGTTCTGGAGAGTGGTCGGCTGAGGACGGACCCTGACAAAGCAGATGCACAGTAAGTTCCAGAGTCTGGGGGCCACAGCACCAAATGACCTGTCACCTTTGGTCTTTAGCCTGGTGCTGCACAACCAGTAGGCTTTGGTCACTGGACCTCAGCGACCTGCTGGGGGTGTAGGGACGGAGAAGATCACCAGTATATGATGCTTGGTATGGTGCTTGTCCATGTAAGGCCCTAAAGACCAGAACCAGGGTCTTGAAATGAAGGAGCAACCAAAAATCTCTTGAGACTCTACTTGTGGTAACTTAGACGGAAGTAATGAAGCTGCTTGCTGGGATGTAATTTTGGGGGGGGACGGGTGGGACATGTCCCCCCCACTTTTTCAAAAGGCAGTTTCGGTCCCCTTCACTTTTTTCCGTCCAAAAACAATGTTACGCTCCATTAAATGGATTTGATTGAGCACTAGGACCGAAACGGAAACCGGTTTCCTATTAGACCCACCCAAAAGCTAATCTATTGGCTCTGCTGATACTTGCTAACGTATTATTGGCTGTTGCTGCTGTCACTCCAAGTAGTAAACAGAACGTGCTCACGTTGTTTTGCTAGTTTGGAGCCGCTAGGGAACACCGGTACTGAGTCACATCGTCAACTAGACGCTGTGTAATATCAGAGCTCAGCTCAGCTTCCATTATATAACATTTGAATAAGTGTTCATTTGTGAGTGTTTGGTAGTTATGCACAGCCAGGCGGCAGCATGTCAAGAAACGAAAGTGGATATAAGAGACTTCTTTCAAAGTCAAAACGTAAGTTGGAACATGTGACACCCCTGCATTAAGCTCAGACTCACCTCCTCCTTCACAAACATACTCAAAACTAACTTTTACAAACTAATCTCCTCCACATAACTGACTCCTCAGACACAATTTATTCGTATTATTATAATTATTATGTTTTTATTATTACTATTATCATCATAATTATTATTACTAGTAGTAGTAGTAGTAGAAGTGTAACTTCAAAACTTTTATCATTTAACTTTATTGTAAACTTATCTATTGCAATGCATATTTTCACATTAAAAAGCTCTGAAAAATGAACAGTATCATCGTCAACAGATTTTTTTAAGCTTAATGTCAAAGATGTACACTTTTCATTAGATTTATCTTATTTTTTCCATTTATTTTTTGTGTGTTGAAATGCAACAACTGTTTAAACACTTTTAAGGGAAAAAACATATTTAATATGTTTTTATACACTCAAATTGGTAATGAATAATTTACACATTATATTAATAATAATTGTGAATCATACTAGAACCATCCTGTAAATATTTCTGTTTGTTCCATTCCAAAATCTCCCACTGTTTATAGTTCATGCATCTTTTTTTCAGGTGACCGACAGAGATGCAGGAGGAGAGACCGGTGAAGGTACAGCAGGAGAGGCTGTAGGAGATGGAGGACGAGAGCCTGGAGGAGATGGAGCAGAGGCTGGAGGCTCACAGGTGAGGTTGAAATAATGAAGATACGATAGACATAAAATTGATCATTGTGACAAATGTTAGGGTGATGATCATGTGTAAAACATTAGTTCAGCATGTCCTCTAACACAGCAAATGAAATAACGGCCAGATCTCAGGAGGGACCGTTTATGTATAAATACTTTTTATACTTTTGACTAGGCCTGGGAAAGTAACAAATTTTGCTGGACGATATTTTGTCCAAAAAAATTGTTGATGATAAACAATATCATTGTCAACATTATCTAGACCAAAATAACCACTAATATAATGTTAATATATCATAATAATGCAAGTACACCCTTTAAAATGCAACAAATAAACCTTCATTTAACATTGAAATGTCCAGAACCAGAACTTCTAAATGAATAAAAATAACAAACAAAAATTAAATAAAAAAAAGAATCTCACTCCCTGTTAGAAAATGTTGCACCAAAAACAATAAAAAAAGACCCAAAACAATAAATACAATGGCCTATCCATTGTCAACAGCCAAAACTGCACTTCAATAATGATAATAAATATTAATGATAATAGAGTTGTACATTTTTTAACTTTGATATATATATATATATATATATATATATATATATATATATATATATATATATATATATATATATATATATATATATATATATATATATATATATATATATATATATAGAGGATGGAAAAATTATTGAGATGGGCACGTGACGTGTCAAAGGGTCTTTACATAACACCCCCACCCCAAATCCGCACAAGCCTGGTGTGTCCCCCCCACTTCTGAAATCAAAATTTCGTCCCTGGCTGCTTGTAAATATAAACCTAATACCCAAAAGCATTCTAATAACACAAATTTTAATATGAGTGGATAATTTATAATTTTTCAATTTCAAACACATCTGAACAATCATCAAAGAAAAGAACAGCTTATCTGTCCCAATTTCTCATTTTTACTTTCTTAACCGAAATGAATAAATAAATATCAATGCAAACACCAATGCTTGCCTATTCAATACATTACATTTATATCCCTTTGTGTGTACATGTGTAAGTGTGCATGCTTACACATACCAACATATTTGATAAAGTCAGGCATAATTTCATACAAACATTTTGATGTACTCAAAAAATTTAATTTTAAATTGTGCAATTGTTTTACTTTGCTTCGTTTCTTCATCCGGGCCATTCCAGAAATTTGCTCCACAAACTCATATGCACATGCTTTCAGGAATGCTGTGAACGCATGGTTGTTTAAAATGAAGTTGTCCTCTCAGCTCGTAGTCTCCCTCTATTCTTACATGAATTAATGTATGAATATGTTGCTTGTCACTTTAAACATAACGTTGCAGTTTTTTATTTAACCAAATCCATAAATTTTATAAGTTAAAGTTTAAAATAAAAGTTGATTTGTGTGTTCACTATACCCAACATCGTGTACTATTCTTATTGCCTTTTTGTGCAATGTGCAGATTTTTTGAGAACTTTTGTGCTCCTACATGAATCAGCACAACAAACTTAATATGACAGTACAAGTTTCAAACTTTGCCTTGTTTTTCATAAAATCCCTGTTGCTTTAGCCATCTTATTACATAAATTATTTATATAGGATTTCCAACATAGCCTGTAGTCCAAAACCACACTTTAGAATTTGGTTTTATATAGTTTAGTTTAGTTTGGTTTTAATTGTACAAGGACAGCACAAAAGCAAATGTTACATGTAAGGGCAATGCACAGAGGTTTTCTAATCAGAGGTTAATTAGCAAACTTGGTCCATGGTTGGACTTTTAGAGACAACCAAATAACAGCATTTATAACGATGTCACAAAATTAGTTTAGTTGAAAAGAAATATCAGTGTTCACAAGTTCTTTTTTTCCCCAGCCATTTTTTTTGTCTGGTAGTTAAAAGACGTAAAATGTGTGAACAGCTGTCTTGCTGATGGTAGATCGTTCCAAATCTGAGGTCCTCTAAATGAGAATAGGGATTGGCAAAGTTTTGTTTTAAGTGTCGGTGATTTTCATTCTCCATTGGCTTTTTCTCTGGTTGTAGCCCCTTTGCTGCTAGCTTTTATGATCAGTCTGTTCACCAGCTCTGGGACAAGGCCATTTAGACATTTGACTGTCAGTTTCATAACAGAAGTTTATAAAGTTATCGAAACTTAGGAGATTATACTTTTGCATTTTGCAGTGGTGCAAAATGCACTCTTTAGACTGATATATCAGTAATTTTCAGATCAACATTTGACAAAAAATTATTTCCAACCAACATAAATTAGGCTTAATTTGGTTTTAAAAAATTAAGGGTAATTTATTTCCTTCACACCAGCCTTTAAGATTTTCAATTTCATTCTGGACAGCCATCAATAACCACTTTAAATCTTCCCCAGAACAAAGAATGGTAGTGTTGTCAGCAAACATAACAGACTTCAGTATCCTGGATGGTCTACACAATTAACTAATATATAAGATAAACAGTTTGGGAACTAGTACTGAGCCTTGTGGGACACCACATGTATTCAACAAACACGTTGATTTCGACAAACCAATTTGCACGTATCGCTGCCTGTTTGTAAATCGCTTTAATATTTCAATAGTCCAATCCATTATATTTTTTATTATTAATTATGAATATGATGATGATGATGATGATGATTATTATTATTATTATTATTATTATGAATGCAGAATCCAATACAAACATTCAAAGTTACACCTGAAATGCTGAAATCAGAAAATAAAGAAAAAGTAAATTGTTAATTATGAAGAGTCAGACTGCTTTAAAACAGAAAAAGCCTTCAAAAGAAAAAAAAAAGTTATATCTAGTGTGAGAGCCACTTTGACAGGTGGAGTTTTAAAATACAATTTGGTAAAACATGGTTGTTATTTTTTTATTATTTTGCAGAAATTCTATGTTTCCTAGTCACCTCGTTTTGACGAGCCAGAGAAGCAGCTTTAATTTGATTCACCATGACTCCAGATGAAGATCTACATGTTTTCTTGGACATTTTTCTCACTAACTATTCAGCTGTAACCCATTTGGACTTTAATCCACTGGCTACAGTGATCATGCAGTCTGACTTTAGCTGACGATCCTGTCTGGCATTCACATGAAATGCCTTATCACAGATGTTTGCCTGACTTATCTTGGTGCAGGGAGATGACGGATGACAGAAGTATTTTTGGACGAGGCTCACTGTGCCAGTATGAGACAACGGGGAATTGCCAAACTGATCTGGCCTCAGGGGGAGGCCAATCAATCTCAGTTTCTATCACGCATTTTGATTCTCAAGTAATACCTGGGGTTTTCCCTTTTTGCACTTGTTCTTCCTTCTTCTCTGTTCACTTTATCCCTGACTGCTCACAAATGGGGCAGTAAATCTTCCTCAGCGCCGCTAAATGCCTCCACATGCCTGTATATTGTTTTGCAAAGCCTTCTGTAGGTAAATACACAGCACTGAGAGGTTTTGTTTCTATGGTAATCCCATCAACACTTGTGTTCCTTGGTTCATCATTCACAGCCTTTGCTAACTTTAGCGGCAATGCCATTAGCTGGTGGGAAACAGTACAGCAGTGTGTCTTTGCACAGAGGTGGCCAGCTGCACTCAGTTGACAAGTTCACGTTATCTCTCACTCATAAATCATGCTGTTGGATGCCTGTTCCCTGTGACACAAAGATACTTTTTCAGTCATGGAGATGTTGCCTGTAGTTTCCTGATAGTGAACCCAGACTCGTGATTTTGTATTGTGTTTCCTTGGCGTCAACAAAAGGACTGATAAACCAATAAAATCACAAATGTTGAGCAAACTGGAGTCACACTGTCTGAAGTTTTATTTGCTGAAGAATGATGGATGGAGTGTAATGTGAAGGTTTCCGATAGCCAAACTTGGTTTACTTCAAAGCAAAAGTGATAATTTTCTCAAAGCAAATAAATCAATCCAATTCTGACATGAACTGCAGCACCGAATTATTTTTAGACATCTGCAGTGGTTCTGTGACTGAAAATCATGCTTTTAAGGTCTGAAAAGATTTACTTTCCCTTGCATCTGCCACACACATGCAGCTTAGCCTACATAGATAATGAAGTTCACATCTGAGAATCCTCTCCCTGGGCTGCCACCTTACCGTGGTGGAGGGGTTTGAGTGTCTCAATGATCCTAGGAGCTAATTTGTCTGAGGCTTTCTGCCTCTGGTAGGGTCACCCATGGCAAACAGGTCCTAGGTGAGGGATCAGACAAAGAGCATCCCGAAGACCATTTATGATGACTTATATAAATGGAAACTGTGTTCCCTCGCCTGGACGTGGGTCACCGGGCCCCCCTTTTGGAGGCAGGCCTGGAGGTGGGGCACGTTGGCGAGCGCCTGGTGGCCAGGCTTTCACCCATGAAGCCTGGCCGGGCACAGCCCAAAGAGGAAACGCGGGCCCCCCTTCCTATGGGCTCACCACTCTTGGAAGGGGCCAAAGGGGTGGGGTGCAGTGTGTGACGGGTGGTAGTCGAGGGCGGGGACCTTGGTGGTCTGATCCTCGGCTACAGAAGCTGGCTCTTGGCACATGTAATGTCACCTTTCTGGTGGGGAAGGAGACTGAGTTGGTGTGTGAGGTTGAGAGGTTCCAACTAGATATAGTCAGACTCACCTCAATGCGTGGCTCTGGCTCTAGAACCAGTTTCCTTTAGAGGGGCTGGACTTTTTACCACTCTGGAGTTGCTCTCACTGAGAGGTGCAGAGCAGGGTTGGGCATACTAGTTGCCCCCATCTTGGTGCCTGTATGTTGGGGTTTACCCCAGTGAATGAGAGGGTAGCCTCCCTCTGCCTACGTGTGGGGGACGGGTTCTGACTGTGGTATGTGCTTATGCACCAAACTACAGTTCAGACTACCCACCCTTTTTGGAGACCTTGGGGGGGGGGGGGGGGGGGGGGGGGTGCTGGAAAGCTCTCCTTCCGGTGACTCCCTCGTTCTGCTGGGGGACTTAAACGCTCACGTGGGCAAGGACAGTGAGACCTGGAGAGGTATGGTTGGGAGTTCCGCCCCCCCGATCTGAAATTGAGTGGTGTTTTGTTATTGGACTTCTGTGCCAGTCATGGACTGTGCATAATGAACACCATGTTCAGACATAATGGTGTCCATATGTGCTCTTGGCACCAGGATACCTTAGGCCGCAGCTCGATGATCGACGTTGTTGTTGTTTCATCTGACCTGCGGCCGCATGTCTTGGACACTCAGGTGAAGAGGGGGGCGGAGCTGTCAACTGACCACTACCTGGTGGTTAGTTGGCTCAGATGGTGGGGGAGGATGCCGGTCAGACCAGGCAGGCCTGAATGTATCGCGAGGGTCTGCTGGGAACGTCTGGCAGAGTCTCCTGTCAGAAGGAGCTTCAATTCCCACCTCAGACAGAACTTCCAAAATGTTCCGGGGGAGGCGGGGGACATTGAGTCTGAATGGACCCTGTTCCGTGCCTCCATTGTTGAGGCGGCCGACCGGATCTGTGATCGCAGGATCGTCAATAACTGTCGTGGTGGCAACCCCCGAACCCGCTGGTGGACGACGGTGGTTAGGGTTGCTGTCAAGCTGAAGAAAGAGTCCTACAAGGTCTTTTTGGCCTGTGGGACTCCAGAGGCAGCTGACGGGTACCAGCAGTCCAAGCGGAACGTGGCTCGGGCGGTCGCCAAGGCAAAAACCTGGGCATGGGAGGAGTTTGGTGAGACAATGGAGCAAGACTTCCGTACAGCTTCGAGGAGATTCTGGTCCACCATCCGGCACCTCGGGGGGTGGGGGGTGGGTGGGGGGGTGTTGAGCAGTGCGCTACCAACACTATCTATGGTGGGGTGGCATGACTGAGGTGGTTAAAAAGCTCCTCTGTGGCAAGGCTCCAGGGGTGGATGAGATCCGCCCGGAGTTCCTTAAGGCTCTGGATGTTGTGGGGCTGTGTTGGCTGATGCGGCTCTGCAATATCACGTGGACATCGGGGGCAGTCCCACTGGACTGGCAGGCCGGGGTGGTGGTCCCCTTATTTAAAAAGGGGGACCGCAGGGTGTGTTCCAACTACAGGGGATCACAGTCCTGGGTCTTTCTGGTAAGGTCTTTTCAGGGGTTCTGGAGAGGAGGGTCCATCGGATTGTTGAACCTCAGATTCAGGAGGAGCGATGTGGTTTTCGTCCTGGCCGTGGAACACTGGACCAGCTCGATACCCTTAGGGCAGTGGTTCCCAAACTTATTTAGCAGCGCACCCCCTTCTATGTCACGACCATGTCAAGCTAAACAGACAGGGTTAAAAAAAATATGATCGACCTTTTTCCCCATCACTTTCATTTTTTAAATAGTAATTAATAAACATTCGATACCATTACAATTTCCTTTGATTTAATTTTAATTCAATATTCAGAGTGCCCAGGTAGCACATAAAAAATGCAGTTTAACGGTTTTCTTAAAGTAGGAACGTTTAACCTGTGCGGCCAGAGCGCTCTCCTTCCTTCTGCTCTGTGTAAACCTGAACTGGCCACCTACTTGTGCGTAATCAAATGTCTATGGGGAAAAGATGGAAAAGATATAGCCATGAGGTTCACTTTTGTCTCAGACCGACTTATTGCTGTTTTATGGTGTGGCTGAATCTGCGAACCGCTCCCACGCGGACTGGAATAACAAATGCTGCAGTAACAGGAGTTGTGGTCAGGTTCATGAGGAGTCACTGGCTGGAGCGGACCTGACTTTAATACATCATCCCAAAATAGAAGCTAATATCTTAACATGACCTTGAATGAAAAATGTTGTTATAAAACCTCTTAAAAGTTTTTATCATGGAGGAGGCAGCGCTCATTTCTGTCTTCAGTCTGACGGCACAGCGCAGCGTGCGCTTGTTGAATCAGTGTGTGTGTGTGTGTGTGTGTGTGTGTGTGTGTGTGTGTGTGTGTGTGTGTGTGTGTGTGTGAGTGTATGTGTGCGCGTGCGCACGCGCGGCACAACTCCATAGAGCTTGGTGTATGCTTGACGTATTCACATTCCGCTTGGTGATGCGGCTCGCGGATGGAACTTGCAGCGTTTAAGTCACCGCGTCTCGTTATTGGCGCTGTTTAAACCAATGTTGTAAAATTACTTATGCCCAGCCCAGATGTGCTCACTTGTGCACCCGTGAGCCGTGGTTTCGCTGGACCGCGTCTGACCTCTGACAGACGCGCTCTGAACTTCAGCTCTTCAGCGTGCTGTTTATAGCCCAAATGGGAATCATTTCTTGATTTATTTTGTTACATTCACAATGTTCTGTGTGTGAGGTTCACTACTTCAACCTAGCTTATACAACATAATTATGGACCTCACTGACATCTGCACTGTTTAAAAATGGACTCCACAATTATCCACTTCCGCATTATTGAGGTTCTTTGTAAAATGTTTTTTCCTATTTTCATTCACCCTGTGTCTTATTGATTTTTAGCTGTTATTTTTGGGAATTTTGTTGTATTTCCTTTTTATCTTTTATCTGTGTTCGACATGTTTGTATAACGCCAGTTTAATTAACCAACATTTTTAGTGTACAGCGCCTTGTTTGGTTGTAATGCCTTGTGAATGCGCATTATAAATAAAATTGGATTGGATTGGATTGGAATGTCAGAACACCTGCATGAGACAGGGTGTTAATTACAATCTGCCAGAATGACTCACCACCTTCAGATTCCTCCAACATCGTTAAGAATGATCAAATACGGAACGTAGCGGCGTGCGCAGGCCATGAGTGCTGAAGCTAGGCGCATTGTTATTATGAAGTTAGGGCACATGTGGTGGACACACACGCAAAAATATACTTGTTTTCAATTACATTTATTGTGCCCACTTACCTTCGTAGGCCCACCCACAAATGAGTTTCTGGCTACGCTAATGGTGACATCTGACAGACTTCTCTGAGCTCCACATCCATTACACTTTTCACCTTGTGCACCCCCTAGCGGCAGCTCGCGCACCCCCGGGGGTGTGCGCACCACACTTTGGGCATCCCTGCCTTAGGGGGATCCTGAAGGGTGCATGGGAATTTGCCCAACCAGTCTACATGTGTTTTGTGGATTTGGAGAAGGCGTTTGACCGTGTCTCTCGGGGGGCCCTGTAGGGGGTACTCCAGGAGTATGGGGTACCAGGCCCTCTGATACGGGCTGTTAGGTCCCTTTATGCCGGTGTCAGAGCTTGTTCCGGCAGTAAGTCGGTCTCTTTCCCAGTGAGAGTTGGACTCCACCAAGGCTGCCCTTTGTCACCGATTCTGTTCATAACCTTTATGGACAGGATTTCTAGGCACAGCCAAGGTGTGGAGGGCATCCGTTTTGGTGGCCTGAGGATCAGGTCTTTGCTTTTTGCAGATGATGTGGTCCTGTTGGCTTCATCAGAACGTGATCTTCAGCTTTCGCTGAAGCGGTTTGCAGCCGAGTGTGAAGCAGCTTGGATGAGAATCAGCTCCTATAAATCTGAGACCATGGTCTTGATTCAGAAAAGGGTAGAATGCCTTCTCCAGGTCAGGGATGAGGTCCTGCCCCAAGTGGAGGAGTTTAAGTATCTCGGGGTCTCGTTCATGAGTAAGGGAAACTGGTGCGTGAGATCGATAGGCGGATTGGTGCTGCATCTGCCATGATGCGGTCGTTGTACCGGTCTGTCATGGTGAAGAGAGAGCTGAGTCAGAAGGCGAAGCTCTCGATTTACCGGTCGATCTACGTTCCTACCCTCACTTATGGTCATGAGCTTTGGGTAGTGACCAAAAGAACGAGATCGCTGACACAAGCGGCCGAAATGAGTTTTCTCCGAAGAGTGGCCGGGCTTTCCCTCAAGCCCTTTTCAGATAGACATTCTGGAACATTTGCGGACAATTCAATCCGGTTTTTAACCGGAACTGTGTTTTCAGACACACCACTTTTGTACTGGAACTTGTCCTTTCGGCTGCGTTCACACAGCAGGGAAAAGTTCCGGATGTCTGACGGCGGCACAGGGGTGGGGTGGGGGGGTTGAATCTGACTTATGTTAAGAAGAAGAAGAAGAAAATATAATTTCTATAGCGCCTCTCAATATAAAGATCACGAGGCGCTTAAGCATAATTCTGCGCACACAAAGACGCATAAGAGACCTGGATGATGAAGCTCAATGGTTAAAGGAATCACTGAAGCGGTGTGAAGCGCTCCGTCGCGCGTCTAGGCGGTACCGTGGGAGGCGAGCTGCCGTGGTTCGCCGCATGCTACAGGAGCGAGCTATCTAGGTGCGCACAGCGTCCCCTGGTCCCCTCCTCCTCCCCCTCCCCCTTGTCCGGAACTCTACCTCACCAGTCTGAAGCAGCCACCCTGTCCGTAACAAGTCCGGACCTGTTACTAGGGGCTTTGTCCGGTTAAATTCCGGAACATGTTATCCGGATGTTTGTATTCAGACACAAAGTTCTTACGGACAGAGTCCGGAACATTTCCGTTTTTCATGGCCTGTTTGAAGGGGGCTTTAGAGATAGGGTGAGAGGCTCGGTCATTTGGGAGGGGCTTGGAGTAGACCCGCTGCTCCTCCACATCGAGAGGAGCCAGTTGATGTGGCTCGGGCATCTGGTCAGGATGCCTCCTGGACGCGTCCCTGGTGAGGTTTTCCGGGCACCTCCAACCAGGGGGAGACCTAAAGGTAGACCCAGGACACGGTGGAGGGAATATGTCTCTCACCTGGCCACGGAACGCCTTGGGATTCCCCCGGAGGAGCTGGCCCAAGTGGCTGGGGAGAGGGAAGTCTGGGCATCTCGCCTTAGGCTACCGCCTCCGCGACCCGACTCCAGATAAGCGGTTGAAAATGGATGGATGGATGGACATTCTGCATCTTTGATTAAAAAATCAATACATGGATTCAGAATCTTCCCAGACCACCCTTTTAGATGAATCCCAAATTAGTTAACACTGTACACTTGTGCAAAACTAGAAAATCAATTTTATCCCAGCATGATCAGTTATCTTCCTTTGAGCTGCCGGTGATATGTGTTTTCTCAGGCTTCAGTGCCCCTGTGGATGCTCAGTGGGCTGAGGTCAGAATCATGTGAAGGAAAGTGCACGACAATCAGCCCTCCTTTGTCTGTGTTAGAGCTGATTATGATAGGATCATGAATCTGTCACCACAAAGATAAAACCAGATATTAAATCATGAATTCTTCTTGATTATGTTAACCATCCATCCATCTTCCGAACACGTTTTGTCCACGTAGGGTCGCGGGGTGAAGCTGGTGCCTATCTCCAGCAGTCAACGGGCAAGTAGGCGGGGTACACCCTGGACAGAGAGCCAGTCCATCGCAGGGCAATACAGAGACACACAGGACAAACAATCATGCACACACACACATCTAAGGACAATTTAGACAGACCAATCGACTTAACAGTCATGTTTTTGGATGGTGGGAGAAAGCCGGAGTACCCGGAGAGAACTCACACATGCACAGGAAGAACATGCAAACTCCATGCAGAAAGATCCCAGGCCGGGAATCAAACCCGTCTCGCTGCAAGGCAACAGCTCTAACCACTGTGCCACTGTGCAGCTGGTTATGTTAACACACCAAGCATACCAGACCCAACATTTTACTTCGAATAGAAATGAAAAGTTTCCATCAATCAAATACCAAAAGTCACAGGTCAGCAAACTCCCTGAAAACACAATTTATTAGAGTATTTTAACAATGCTTCACGAAGGTGAAGCACACTTGTGGTCATTGAAAGTGTTCAGGTTTACAGACACTTATAGGAAAAGTTAGCTGTTTGCTCACTCCACAGATGTTTCCAAGTTAAGCCTTGCAAAAGCTTCAAACAGCAGACCACAGTCTGTGCAACACCAAATGTCCTTTTATTTAAGTGGTACTTGACTGAAAAAAACATTTTTTAATCACTATTTCTAATTACAATGAATTTTTCATGCAGGCTGAACATGAAAATAGTCTCCTACACCTATCTCCTGCATTAGCTTCTGATAGAAAATAGACTGTGAAACTCTAGGATTAGAAAATGACAGATCTATGTCACACTGTCACTTAACATACATGGACTCACCCATCTTGGCTTGCAATAAGGAAGGCTGTTGTTTAGTGTCCAGGAAACAGCAGAGAATGCCTTGGCAAGTAAAAGCTAACCTCTAGCATTAGCAACTCCACCACACAGCGAAACTCCTTCAGGCTTGAGTTATTTGTGGAGATAAAAATGGAGTCAGTGGTAAAGTAGTTGTACCCCTTCTCTTACTTAGTGATGGCTATTTAGTAACACAAGGTTACAAAACAGTTACTTTTTGCACCCATGCATTTACCACTTACCATCCTAGGCAACAGCTCTTGGTGATCCACCACAGAAACAAGTGGGTACAAAATGGAAGTTTTGCTGTATGAATGGATTCGCCACACTATAGGCCAATGTAGATGGCTATAGTTTGAACAGGTCAATGTCAATTGATGTGCAATGGTCACAGAGCAAGTTAGGACATCAGCACAATGAAGCTTCTGTTAACACTATCACTAGAGATGTGCTACACTCTTCTTTAACAGTGTGTTACTGCCAATAGAAATAAAATAGATTAATTATACACAAATGCAACCAATTAGTTTTGATTCAGTTTTTCTTTCTTTCTTTTATTACTTTTTTAGCTTTTAAGCATTTTTGAAGTTTAGATTTGAGATTTAATGGTGAGGCATGAGGTAAACCCTCTTCTATCATGATGTTCAGAACACTGTCTGACAGTTTTAACAGGCTCTGGGTCATGCTGTACATCAGCCAGCTCATAATTTTACTGCTTTAATCACATTTTGTGGGTGTAAGAAGGCCATCCATCACTGGTCTCTCCATTTTCACCTCTGCCCATGTCATGCTCACCTCTACTCACCACCACTTTGGCAGCCAAGCCAAAATAAATTATTTTACTTGCATTTGAGATGCTGGCTTATAACAGTGTCATAGAAATAGTTCATTTCAAACCCACTTCAGCACATCTGCACTACAGTCTCTGTCTGGCTACTAAATTTTACACAGTGTAACAAAGCTGTTACTTGCATGTGTTGGGCAGGTAAGTGTTGTAAATATGTGTTAAAAGAGTTTAGGCCCATTGAAGCAGATTGCTGTTCATCCTGAGTCTGGTTCTGGTTCCGCTGGAGGTGTGTTCCTGTTAAAAGTCAATCATTCTTTTCCACAGTCGCTCTCTGTACTGTGCTGCTCAGAATATGAGATATCACCAGTCCGTATTCACACAATCTGCTGGTTCCTTTGTATAGGGTGCATGACACACATTTTATTATGTACTGACTCAATTATTTATCACAGCTGTTTTGAATTGACTGCAAACAGCCTAAATCTGGACCAAATCTGAATTGGACTTGTTGAGTTATGTTTAGTGTTATGAGATTACCTTTGTTGTGAACTGGTGCTTTATCACTACACTGAATTACGCGTAACACTGAATACACACCACTCACATGTATCCTTTCTATCCATTCTCTATATCTTCATGTTCATATCCAGAGTCATCAGCTGGGGTCTATTTTCTACCAGTCATTGGGTGAGAGGCGGGGTACAACACAAGTTTAAATCAATCTCATTTCTAACCATGTAGAGAAAATAACCACATGGGCAGAGCGTACAGACACTAAGAGATCATTTCAATGAATCAGGTGCAGTTTTGGTCTGTGAAAGCAAAATACAAATTTGCGAAGCAAAATGCAAATACTCCAGATGAGTTTTGAACACAAGACCCTGTTGCTGAAAGACTTTGATTGTCCCATCATACATCTAGCTGAACTTGATATAAATGATCTCAAAAGGTTTGTGTTATTCTCAGTTGCATCATTAGAATATTCTGCAACAATCCACCTGCAGCCTACAGGCTCATGCAAAAATATTTGGTACAAACCAGCAGTTTGAATGTTTGCCAGCTCATTAAATTATTAAACCACATGCCATTACATGGCAAAAAGGCGTGGCCTACACATGGAACTGCTCTTCATAATTCTGTCATCAGCAGGATTTTGGCAGCTGTCTGTTTGCCATCTGAAAAATGCTGACAAAAAGTCTGATCTGAGAGAACAGTGTGTTCTTTCTATTAGAAGTAATTGATTCCAAATGATAAAACAAAAATATGATTTTGTTCAGCTAGCAATTCAAACAACCAAGACCACACCATAATACTGATTAACATTTGTGCATTTAATGGTCAACTCTAGTGATTTAGATCTAGAATAATAATCATGTAATTCTGGGGAATGCTTGAGGAAGTTGACTCCAAATAAAACACAGAAGATCGATCCCTCTTAGGAATGTAAACAGTTCCACCTTCCCGGCAAAAGTGCAAAATGTTCAGACAAAGCAGCATGTGCTCCACCAGGTGTAATAGCTTTCACGGAAAATAATTTGCATTCTGTGACTGTAGTCTTGAGAGTAACCTCAACCGCCGAGTAACATTAGGATATATATATATATGTATATATATGTATGTATATATATATATATATATATATATATATATATATATATATATGTGTGTGTGTGTGTGTGTGTGTATATTTCTTTTTTTTTTTATTGAGATATTTGCTTCATTGCCTTATCAGCCAAACATGTTGCATACAGTTCTTCTAAAACTTTAAAAATCATCTAAAAACTCACCTTTTCATCCAGGCGTTCCCTCCCTAAATGTTCAAAAAAAAAAAAGGCTTTGTTTGGGTTCACACCTTCACTTTGTTTATACTCATGATTTAATTTTCTATTTTATCACTGCTATTGTTTTCTGGATGTTTTATTGGTTAGAGGTATTTGCCCTGATCTTTATCATGTTGTACAGCGCTTTGTGATTTATATCTGTGAAAGGCGCTATATAAATAAACTTTTACTTACTTACTTACTTACTCACTAAAACTTGTCAGTGTGATAAGATCTGGCAAATTAGTACACTTTCTCAAATCAATAAAAATTTCTAAAAACACTTTTTTGGAGAAGAGACATGTTTCTGAAACTCACAGCCATTCCAGCCATCTACATCTTCTTTGGCCATCGCTCGCACCACCACTCCAAACCCTCTACAGCAGTGGTTCCCAAACTTATTTAGCCACACACCCCCTTCTATGTCCCGACCATGTCGACGCCCCCCCCCAGCCCCCACATCAGGGCATGGCTATATATATATATATATATATATATATATATATATATATATATATATATATATATATATATATATGTGTGTGTGTGTGTGTGTGTGTAGTGGACTATAGTTGTATATTCTTACACTTTAATTAGGTCCAGATATTATAATCAGAAGCGGTTGTTTTTACCATCAGGGAGTTTACTTAAACACTTTGTATTGACTTAGAGACAAGAAAAGAGAGAGTTGGGATCATTTAAGAATCTTTAATTTCTATAATTCAAACAATCTACCAGGACTAACTCTATGATGGATGCATATGGATTTGAATGCTGTAGAGTTGGTGTGTGTGTTTAGAATCTCTAGGCTGCTGCAGGCGGTTCTGGTTGTCTGATGTTATGACTACGGACCACGAGGCTTCAGAAGCTCAGGACATGAACACCACCTTGTACCGTGTCGGAGCCTCCCGTGTCAGATCAGGAAATGTCAGGTCCTCGAACCTTCCTTGGTACTGGAACTGATGAAACAGCGTCTGCAGCACGACAAAGCCCGTCTGCGGATCGACTCCCGGTAGCAGCGGCAGGCGTCAGCGAGTTCAGCTTTTATTGAGAAGGAACCGTCGTCTTGTTGTTCAAACGACAGAAATTCCCAGCTTGACAGTTCTCAGCTTAAAAGTAGAAAAACACAGCTGGCCAGGCTGTAATCTCCTTTAGCGATGTTGATTTGAGAGCTGGTTGAACTACGTTGAGTCTATGATGTAACTCCTTTGGAACTCAGATCGAACTGAAGTTAAAATGGTGTTGCCTTGTTTTATTAACTTAGTTGTTTATAAATCTTAGCAAATCGGATTGGACAATTTAAATAAACAGCCCAGATTCTGCCCTGCGACAGATGAAAGCTCTGATTTGATGAGAGCCAATGTGTCATGCGTTTCTATGTTATGTTGATCAGTCTGTCTGGTGCACAGTCCTGTTTATTCATTAAACATAAATCATGACATTTTTATTTCACAAACACTTGATTATTATTGATCAACATATATTTTGATTAGCTTTATCACAAATGAAGTACTTTGAATAATTAATGAGAAGCGTTCTTCTTGTTTCTTCTGTCTCCTTTCCTGGAAGGTAAACATTTAGAAACAAGCACCCGACCTTGGCAACTCATGCACGTTGCTACTGTGTGAAGGGGCAGCTGTTAAGGGCAGACAATAGGATCTTAATACCGCTACACACACACACATATATATATATATATATATATATATATATTTATTTATATATATATACATATATATATATATATTTATATATACATATACATATATATATATATATATATATATATATATATATATATATATATATATATATATATATATATATCAGACGTCAAGCTAAACAGTCACTCGATAGACAGGGTTAAAAAAATATGATTGACCTTTTTCCCCATCACTTTCATTTTTTAAATAGTAGACCCTAATTAATAAACATTCAATACCATTACAATTTCCTTTGATTTAATTTTAAATAATTATTTAGAGTTCCCAGGTAGCACATAAAAAATGCAATTTTAACGGTTTTCACATGGACCGTTTAACCCGTGGCCAGAGCTCTCTCCTTCCTTCTGCTCTGCGTAAACCTGAGCTGATCACCTACTTGTGCGTAATCAAATGTCTATTGGGGAAAATATGGAAAAGCTATAGCCATGAGGTTCACTTTTGCCTCAGACCGACTTATTGCTGTTTATGGTGTGGCTGAATCAGCGTTCCGCTGCCACGCGGACTGGAATAACAAATGCAGTAACAGGAGTTGTGGTCAGGTTCATGAGGAGTCACTGGCTGGAGCGGACTCGACTTTAATACGTCATCCCAAAATATAAGTCCACACAGTTTTTTTCGATTGCTAAAACTCAAAAAGCAAAAATGAGGCACAATTTTCACAACCTCTACTTCTGTTCCCAATCGCTTGACTAAATTTATCACTACTTAAGATTTCCTTATCAAATTAGAACTCTGATTTTCCTCCTTTACACTCTGATGTCAATTTCACATTACCTTGCTGTCAAAAAACACAACACACAATTTTCAGGTTTACACATACTTCTCACATAAATTCTCAAAGCTTCAATCAACAACACACAAATATTCAAATCTCTAAACTTTCGGGTCTGGCGAGCAATTTGCAAAGTAAGTTCCCACAAGGCTACCCAGGTGTATGAGTGGTTTCAGGACCACCCACGGTTTTCCGTTTTATACCTTCCACCTTATTCCCCCTTCCTCAATCCCACTGAGGAGTTTTTCTCAGCCTGGAGATGGAAGGTGTACGAAAGGAATCCACAGAGCAAGGTCCCACTGCTTCAAGCCATGGAGGAGGCTTGTAGAGATGTGGCCTTTGAGGCCTGTCAGGGCTTCATGAGGCACTCGAGGCGGTACTTCCAGTGCTGTTTGGACCAGGAGGACATCGCCTGTGATGTTGATGAGGCCCTTTGGCCAGACAGAGACCGGCGGCATGATGCCCCATGATTATGCTTGGGGGGGTTCGGTGTTAACTGTAAAAATAAAATGTTTTGTCTCCAAATTTGTGTGATGTCTAATGTTTGTCTCAGAGAAAAGTGGACACTGTCATACGTTCAGTGTAAAATTCATTGTGTTCCCTTTTGACAATTGTGTTTTCAGTTTTGCTCTTCAGTGTTCTTTCCATGCTTGGTAGTGTTCCCCCAAAGGCTACTTGTGTTTAAGCAATGAATGGTATGTGTGTGTCATGTGAAAATGTGGTTGTGTTTACCAAATGAAAACATGTGTTGCAAAGGGAAACCACGGTTTAGGGATTTGTGTGTTATGTTTGGGGTTTTGTGTGTGCAGTTTTGAAAAACGCGTTTTAGCAATCGAAAAATCTGTAATATGACCTTGAATGAAAAATGTTGTTATAAAACCTCCTAAAAGTTTTTTTTTTAATCACGGAGGAGGCAGTGCTCATTTCTGCCTTCCGTCTGATGGAGCGGCGCGTGTGCTTATTGAAACTGTGTGTGTGTGTGTGTGTGTGTGTGTGTGTGTGTGTGTGTGTGTGTGTGGCACATCTCCATTAGCCGCTCAAGTCACCGCGTCTCGTTATTGGCGCTATTTAAACCAATGCTGTAAAATTACTTATGCCCAGCCCAGATGTGCTCACATGTGCACCCGTGAGCCGTGGTTCCGCTGGATCGCGTCTGACCTCTGACAGAAGCACTCTGAACTTCAGATCTTCAGCGCGCTGACATCAACATAATAGTCAAGTCAAAGTCATTTACTGTCATTTCTACCACATGTGCAAGACATACAAACGAAATTGAGTTTCAGTACACACAATTCAGAGATCAGACATACATGGGCAAGACACATGACAATAATTGGTGACTGCGGTCATCAGGGGCGTAGCACCAAATTCTGGGCCCTAGGTACAAGTCTTCTAGGTGGGCCCCCATGCTCAATTACTTAATATCTCTCTTACACATTTTTTGTCATGCTATAAGACAAGATAATAAATATGATCTTAGTTTAACCTCTATATTGAGCAAATACAAATGCCAGCATAATAAAAGTGAAATGCCCAGACTTCACATATAATTATTTTTATTTGCCAACAATGTGTTCAAACAAAAATCCTGGAATTTATTTTCCAGTAAATGCCCACTGACGGGTCTTCATGTTAGCAAAATCATTTGAGATCTTTAAAGTCCAATCCTTTGGCTAATTGGCTTTCAATAGATCATGAATTAGGTCACCAAAATATAACCTAACATGTCCTTTCAGATAAATCTGCTGCTAATGATTGCTTGTAAATTGAATAACTTAATTGTATAGTGAGCTCACCTTGTCTCATCTCCTCAGTGCTTTCTGGAGACAATGAGGGCCCTGCTGCTGCGTCTAAAGGGCCATGTGGTTCATGATGTTAAGCTTTGCTACTACTGATATATATTGATATATTAAATACATATGACATGAAATAAACCAGGTTCTCTCTGTGAATGTAATGTACTCTAAATTTTATAATCCCTGCATTATCAGCCAAATTATAAGTTTGTCCATTTTCAAGATCAAATATAAAGAAATCTAAAATAGGCTTAAAATATCTAACCAAGTCAATAACAATCCTCTAACACCAGTGTCATCATGCTATACGAAAAACAGTGGCAGCTTCTCATTCCTGAGATTACCACGAATCCATCGATACCAAGTTTGTCCTGGTCCATGACTGGGAACGAGCTGAAATATCCACACAGAGTGAACCTGTTTTTACTGCGAGGTCCGCGAATTAATTGGCGGCGGCCGCCCGCGATAATAATTCTGATTAATATATATATATATTAATTAGTGTTTTCACTGATAACACTAATTAATTTATATTTGATCTTGATGGTGAAACTAAAGGCGTTTAACACTGAACACCTAACATGATTGCAGCTTCTGAGAGCTAGCTAATATCAGCTAAAACTGTGTTCTGCTGCTGCTGCTCACCTTCCTTCTTGAAGAACCTAGTCCATACTTGCTTCTGTTCAATTAACTTTTTCTCCTTCTTTTCTTTTCTTTTCTTTTCTGGAAGCCAGATTTCCCTTTCTTGGGAAAAGACATGACTGACTCTCCTGCCTCCAGCTCTGGCTGTCGGCATCTGTGATGTCTCATAGCTGTACATGCGGCAGTGTAGCCCCTGGCCGCAGGTGTGGACTAAACCACTTTTCACATTTTTAAGGGGTGATAGATGCCTCAGAGATTATTCAGTTATTATTTTTAAGGCGAAATTCTGTTTCTTAACCTCTTTATCCAGGTAAAGGGAAGTTTATTAAGACATTAAGTAAGTTGGGGGGAAAAAACAACAACAATAAAACATTTTTATTCAAAGCTGTCTCAGGGCCCCTCCCTGCAGTGGGCCCTGGGTAAACGGTACCCTTTCCCCCCCAGTCCGACTTCCCTGGCGGTCATTCGCAACACAAGTCGCGCTACCTTAATAGATGAAAAGGGAATTACATGAGGATAAATTGGGGGAGGGAAAAAAAGGCATACCAGAGTTACTCCCGACAGGACGTAGCTGTACTATGGAAAAAAAAAAACCTCAAACATATAAGCACAAACTTCAACATTCACAACATGAGAGTCCGTTAGGGGTGGGGGGGTGGGGGGCTGGGATCCTGTTTATCCAGGGCCAGCAGCCATGTGTGGCACTCAGCCAGCTGTATCCACAGGAGGGAGAGAGATCTTGGGAGGAGCATAGAGCACATTTCCTGCAGGTTGATGGCCTCGCTATGAAGTCCACAATCTGAAGGCGGGGGGGTAGGGGGAGGGGGGGTAGGATGGGTTTCCACAGCATCTGTCTGCATTCCTTCCTTCGTGGGGGTTGTTTTTAGCAGCTTCAAGGCTGCCTTGGCGTCAGATTAGGATAACAAGACTGTGTTTGGGTCAGGCACATAGACTGTAAATACTGGACAAACGGTTTCCATTGGCTTCAATAACACGTTTGTTGTCTATAATGGGAGGTGGCCACCACCGCCATTTTGACCGTGTCACAGGTTCCGTCCAGCCCAGACAATTCCATAAAAGGGAAGAGAGGAGGCGCTGAGGGTGGGGCTGTAAGGCTGGGCTCGAGTGACGACACCCAGGCGAACTAGCTACGAGCTAACCTGAAGCTAACCCTGGCTAACCCAATGCTAAAGCGGAGGTGGGAGCCGAGCTAACGGATGTAGCCACCTAGCTTCAACCCAACCGGAGCTAACTGGAACACCCATCGACCTGAACCTTACACGGAGTTTAGGTGGAGGTTTTCTGCGCCTGTTCGTGAGAAGTACCTGTATTAAAAAAGTTTTAAATCGGTAAGTTTATAATTTATTTCCGTAATGAAAACATTTTGCTTTGAGCAAGTTTTCAGTAGTTTTTTTCGGCGCTATCACTCCTGAGTCGCACCAGCCATTAAATGTATCATGAAGAAGAGAAAATATATTTAAGTCGTATTTTGGGGGGACATTTTATTATCTTTCTTACAAAATCTGAGACCAAGCGTTTCACATTGCAACACAAGCACCGGTAACCATAACAGAATGAACAACAGCCAGCAGAGGAGAGGATGGCGGTGTTTCAAACACTCCCGGCTGGCGTGGAGAGCTCATTCCTGGTCTGGAGCCGGCCCTCAGCACCCCGCCACAGGCTCTAACAGATGCTGGCGGTGTTTCATATATTTCCAAAACGTAATACTTGTTTGTATCTTGTACAGCCAACTAGCCTTTATTCTGGACTCAGTACAATTTACCAAAAGTAAAGAGACATTATACAGATGAAGTAAGCACAAGATAACTTACTGGAAGACACAGAATTATCATCAGAACCAGAACAAGAGAGCCTGATAACAGTCATGTGAAAATAACAGTTAAAAAGTATGTATGTATAATAGAAATAAAAATATATTAGAATTAGTGTAACTCACTCTGATCCAAACAATAAATCAGCCATAGCTGATTAGTAAATATGACATGAGGTCTGGGAGTTTTTAAGTTTCATTCTTTTATTACATTTTTTTTCTTAGATCTGTTAAAAGGTCACCATGGCAGCCTGTGTGTCAACGTCAGCTACACAAAGCAAGTGTAAGTACCAAGTACTTGTCTTGACCACTTCATGAATGGTTTTGTACTTTAAACAGCTAGGCCAAACCTGTTATTTTTTCCTCCATAGCCATTTGTATCATTGGAGACAGCTACGTGAGGCGTGGTGCCCAGAGAGCTGCAGAGACTGTCGGACACAACCTTGGCCTCCCTGACGTCCGTGTCTCCTGGTTTGGTTGGGGCGGACTGAGGTGGAAAGACCTTCTCCCCTTTTTTCACTCCCGGCATGGAAGAGCAGCTCCTGATGTCCTCATCATTCACTGCGGCGGCAATGACATGGGGGTGGTCAGCAGTGTGAAGCTGGTCAACATGATGAAGGAGGACCTGCACCGGCTTCACCTTCTCCACCCTCATATGACTATCATCATGTCGTCCATTACCCAAAGGCGTAGATGGAGGGCAGGTGTAAAACCTGCCAAAATTGAGAAGGCCCGGAGGTTCGTCAACAGTGTAATGGCTACTTTTATTTCTAGTTTAAATGGTGCCGTTGTTGTGCATCCTCACATCAGACATGACAGTCCAGGGATATTTTTGTCAGACAGAGTTCATTTCACAAATAGGGGAAATGACATATTTTTAACTAATATTGCCGATTGTCTTAAAGGCCAGCTCCAAAAGCAGTGAAAGACTTCCAGGTGGGAGTCTCGCTGCTTTTGAATTTAGCCTTTATGACAGATTTATTTTCAGGCAAACAGGATAAACATATCCCTGACTGTTATAGCTAATGTGTTGATGATGTAATTTATCTGTAGCCATTACACTGTTGAACTGTTCCTCCTTCAAACCACAATGTTGCACTCACTCTGCAGCTCTCTGGGCCCAGTTTATTATTAAGTTTTTTTTTATGTGCCGACACTTTGTGCCCTGTGTTATAAAACGTAGTGCAAAAAATAAATGTTTTTGCTCAATTACTGGAATTTCTTTGGTTAAGACTACAAAATGAGAAATAATCATTTACAAGTTAGTTGTACAACAGGCCCATTTTAAATCCCAACAGTTTCTTAGCAGCCAATAGAAATGTGTTCTTTACTAACTTTACTTGGTTTAAAAATCTTACTAAAATAAACAGAGTGCCGTATTTCAAAACCCAATCATACTTGTTATGCAAACATTAGCTTTGTAGATATTTGTGTGCAACAAAAACCAAACTTAAATAATTTGTCATTCTTTATTGAAAAACAACAAAATACAGGTAAACAAAGTGTAGGAAAATGATAACGTGAAAGTATTGCTCTTTAAATGTAATACTACTTATTTTTAAATAGAACAACTAAAAATGTCCTGTACAGCAGCATGACAGAAGAATGGTGGTCTGTCTGTCAGAATGTGCTGAACAGATTTGCTCTATCAAGAGGAGCGTTAATGTGTACGAGGTTCCCCTTGAGTAATATTGGTTTGGGTTATGTATCGCCACATCAGCATGTAAATGCTGAACCAATCTGGAATAAAGACTGCTGATAGAGGATAAACAAGTAATTAGGAGGAAAAATTAATTCTACTAGGAAACCAACATAAAAATAGCAACCAGCAGCTGCACCTGTGAAGAAACATTTCTAAGAGTCGTCAAGAAAACGTGGGATGAACAACTATAAACATGTAGAGCATGAACCACAAATATCATGAACAACAAACATCAACAAGCATGTGTTCGTGCGTGTGCTGGGATGTGAAGTGTTACACCTCCAAGGACCAGGTGCACTCTGGAACGGCCCCAAGCACCAGAAAACCTTGCAACAGAGAACTCAGCTATGCCACATCCAGAACCGGGCTGACACAGGTCATGGGCCACAGGACACAGGATTCACACAGCATTTCCACCTGAAACAGAATCATTAAAATTAGAATAAAATACAACAGTTGTTCAGTATGACATCACATGGATTTTTAAAGAAGATAATTGGACTTCTTTGGTTTCATGAATATAGGAGGGTTGATCTTAAGCCTGATTCATGCTTCTCCTTCGTCAGTGCAGAGACACGCAACTCCATTATCCGTCCTTGCGTAGGGCCCCAGCAGGTACGCATGGAGTCGAGCCCACTTTTTTAAACATCCGTTTAACGAGACGGACTGCGCAAGCTGATGATTGGTCAGGATGCCGTTGTCGTTTCCATCCTGTTTTATGGTCTAGAACGGATCTTACTTTAGGTTTTCTTAGGTTTCTCTTTCATCTGGAAGTGAAAATGCAACATCAAATGCAAATGAATGCACGTTATCATGCAAGTACACCAAAATATTCAGCAATGTGCAGTTCAAAAGGTTTTGTTTTTATCTGGTGAACGTCAACCGGTCCACCAACGTAGAGGTGGGATGGGCCTAAAGATCTGCTCTAATTATTCTGTCTCCTCTGTTTAAATGTTAATAAATTAAGCTACTTTAAATGTCACAGAAACACCTTCAGGAAATCAAATCAAAGCTGCTCTCCTTGTTACCAGTTAAATGAGGTTTTAAAAGTGTTTGTGTGACTGAAATAATTATGTCGATCAGCGACGACATGAAAGAAAAACTTTGTCAGATTTTGCCAGAAGGGCCTAAACTCTGTCATTAAAGAACCTGTGTGTGTGTGTGTGTGTGTGTGTGTGTGTGTGTGTGTGTGTGTGTGTGTGTATGCGTGCGTGCTTGCGCGCGTGTGTGTGTGCGTGCTTGCGTGTGTGTGTTATCTCCAGCTGTGATGCTCTTTAAATGGACGTGGCTGGGTGAGGGGAAACCACACAGACGGCGTAATGGCGTCTGTGAATTGACAGACCCTTTACTGGCGGGCACCGGAGCCGCCCTTGTGGAAAATGTGATTACACTTCTCCACGGGAGGGGCATTTTTGGGACCTGGCTCGTCACTGAGAGTCACGCTTAGGCGCCGCCATTGCGCACTCAAAAACAAAGAGCCGAGGATAACTAGCAACAGATACGGAGAAGCTTGAAGAATATCTCGCAAAAAAACTCTAAAAACATGAACGTTTTTATTCCCCGTGACTGGAGGAGTGAAACGATGCACAGCAAGCATTTTATTTGTAGACGGAAATGACAGGAATCGTGGGTTTAGAGGTGGCGAGCCCATGAAGAGGTGTAGGAGAATGAGACAAATTTGTCACTTAAAAAGGCTCTTATGTAAAAAAAAAAACACAATATCATCACACTATTTTGGACAAATACATGACAGGATATCACAGAACCTCACCGCCCTCTGCTGTCCGGTCCAGGAATTGCTTTGCAACACTCCCAAGGCGACGGAGAATTATGAGAGCTAAACGTCTCCGTCCGTGCGTGCGTGTCTCTCCCTGTTGGAGCTGACAGAGAAGCATGAATCAGGCTTTATTGTAGCTGTCAATTGTTGCTTGATAAGCAGAAACTGTCACCTTCAAAACACCTCCTCTGCACAGGTGTTTCTTTGTAATTAGGAACAGGAATAAAGTTATAGAGGTCAGCAGGTAAAAGATCAGCTTAAATTAATTTCACCATTAGAACAAAGGATGTTGTGTAGACGTGAGATCACCAAAGATGATAGGGTCTCTCAAATCTTACTTTCAGATAAGCTGATGACGTTCAGCAGCTGAAACTGGGGGTGAACTGGCAGGAACTCCACCGCAGAGACAAAATGAGTACCTGCTAGGAACCAAATAGAACAAACAAACCAAAACCCCCATACTGCTGGGATTCAACAATACAGCTTATCTGTGCAACAACATATCAAAATGATTTTAGTTTTAACATATTTTATGTTTTTCTTCAATGTAACATCAACCTATCAAGAAATCTGTCATCAAATATATTTCAGAAAACTGAGAAGGTTGCATTTGTATTTTGCATGTTGTAACTTTTACTCTGAACTTTATCAAGTATTCACTTACATAAATGTTATAATATCACCTTAGGTCCCGTACATGCAGACTCTAAGGGATAGATAGTAACATATATGTAACAGTAAATGAAACAGTGCCTGACTGTTTAAAAGTCCATTTACAACTTAGTGTAGCATCCTGTATGTTGGGGTCAAACTTCAAGGATAAAGAGCTTTGTCAGTGTATACTTAGGCCCCGTTCATGCAGGCTCTAAGTAACATTTAAAAGGATGTCCAATAAAAGGAAGGCTCTTCATATGTTATGTTCTGTCTGCAAATATCAGAAAAATGTTCATGGTCACAACTTCTGACAAGCACATAACAAAATGTACAGACAGACTAAAAGATATGACGAGGACAGCTTTTCTCTAATCTCCATAAAAATGGATTAATTTCGTGAGCTTCTTGCGGACAGTTTTGCCTTCTTTCATCCGGTCCGTCTCCTGCCGTGCTATATGATTTAATCTAATTTTGCAGTACCACGCTGAAGCCATCTTTACAAGAACATGGATATGATTACTTTTAGCACACATGTCAAACATGTGGCTGTGCAGCTGCGGGAAGAGATTTTTGTCTGAGCAGTCAGTGACAACCTGGGCAACAATGGCTGCTGTAGTTCCTCTTCCACGTGGAGCCTTTCCTTCATTGGCTTTAAGAATCCGCTGGAAGCATCTTTCTGTTGCATGGCAAACTGCAGTGATGCCTTGTGATGGTTTCTGTAATCCACCTCTGTCCTTCAAAGCCAAGAGTGGATGCACCGATTCATCCGATGTCAATGCCTGTGAGCAAGGCATACATGTAATCTTCTGCTTCAACTTTTTGACAATGAAACCAGTGATGTAAGAAATCGCTGCTTCCTTGTACTCAGACAGGTTGTTGACATCTGGAAGATCACTGATGGAGTCATCGTCAAGTACAAGTGCTTCGACAGGCACCACATCCAACCTGCGTGCAATGTTCACAGTTGCTGGTGTAGAGTCAAGGATGGCTGTGTTGTCACGAAGAAGACAGTTACCTGTGCCCTTTTTAACCTGGTGCCTTACAAGAAGACGCTTGTATGCCCCTCTGAACTGCCTCACATTGGGGTTGTTGTTGTGACCACCACGTGCTCTGATTGCAGAGAAGAACAGCTCCAAGTGGTCCTGACTGAGTTTGTAAGTCAGAAGATATCGACAAAGAGCAGCTGGATGCTCTACAAGGTCTTCATAGATGCCGATCACACTTTTAAAGCAGGCAATGAAACCAAAGATGGGTGTCCTTTTCTGTGTGGAATGCAAATGTACCACACTGTTGTCTTTCCCTATGATTTTGAGCCCTCTGAGGAGAGACTCTGTTTCTTTTAAAGTGACCATGACATGTTCTTTAGTTGTTGGTGTGATGGGTGCTTTGTGTCCTTTTCCCAGTGGATTGCGGCTATTGAGGACATCAAAAGCAGCATCAACTGTGCGCAGGAAATCAACTGTGGCTGCACATCCACTAAACTGTGGATACCTCAGTTGTTGCTCGCAGTACTCAAGAGCAGCAGCCACGCTGCTGCTAAAGATTTGGGCCGCAAGATGAACCTTCATTTTTTGATGTTGCCACTGAATGTGAGCCATTTTGAGTTTGTTGCCAAGACGCAAGCCTTCCCTCTCCTGAAGCTTGTGCAACTCCTCAATGTACTGCCAACGTATCAGCTGGCCATCTTCCCTAACAATAACTTTAACAGTTGCAAAGACATTGCGAAGAAGCTTGAGCATGTGACATGGGTCCAAGAGAACATGGATTTTCAGTGTGTGATCTGCTGGATGGACAAAGTATGATCTCATGTCCATTATGTCCAGATTGGCACCAAGCTCCCTGATCATGGCCATGTTTTGGGAGGGGCCATCACATGTCAAGGATACAACCCTAACTCCGATGTCATGAAGCCTACACAGACTCTCTTGAATGAGGCTAGCTCTTTCTTTCCCATTCATGCTGTTGATAAGAAAGTAGGCAATCGGGAGCTTCCAAGACTGGTTGATGGCAACAACCATGATGACCAATGCTTGTGTCGCAACAACATTTTCAATCTCACCAGCTCCGATGTCAACATAGCCATGAATCTGGTTCCCATCAAACTCAGTTTGCTTATGAATATACATTTCATCTAACATCAAAGAGCAAACAGTTTCTTTTCCTTCCTTCTTCTTCTCAAGAACATGACCTTTTAAAGCTGTAAATGAAGCAAGAGTAAAACCAGGATCTGCAGAGATACTGCTGTACCAGTTGCGAATGGTCTGTGGATGAGGCAAAGCCAAGTGAAAGTGTTCTCTAGCATAGTCATAAGCCTTAGGAGAGTAAAAATGCAGCGTAGTTGCAAATTGCTTCAAGTTCTCAGAAAAAGATGATCTTTTCTTCTGATTCATTTTCTGAAACAACTCTTTTGGAACACCATCCAAACCATCAAGAAGAGAGGCACATTCAGTTGATATTAAAAGCTTCTTCTGAAGAATTTTGGTGACACTTTTCAAAGAAGAAATTCTTGCCTTCAGTCTCCTTGTCTTCCGGGATTGCAGTCTAAGCTTTTTCTGAACTACGCGTACCTTTTCATTTGCCGAGAGAACTCTCCTTTTAAGCGTTTTGGGAGACTCTGTGATCTGATAGCAATGGTCACTGAGGATGCTATTTGGGTGTAAACTGACAGCGTTAAACTGACCAGAGTCTGAGTCATTCTGGTGTTGAACACTGTGACCAAAATGAGCATTATCACACTGAACTGCTTGCAGAGGAATGTCATCATGCGTTACATTTTGAGTAACAAAGACCTCTTGAGGTGAATCTTCACAAATCAATATGTTGCTCAGATCAACACCAACTTTTATGGGACTGTGTAAACCTGCATCTACATCTGCAACCTTCTCAAAACTTACCTTCTCATTCATACTTACCTGTTCTTCCCTTCTTGGAACAGGTTTTTTGACCTGAAAGGACGAGAAGATAGTAGGTACGGCTGTGTCCTTCAGGCAAACTCTCCCCTAAAATAACAAAAACATAAGTACTTAATTAAAAAAAGAGATTCACATATAAACACATCAGACAAGGTCAGCTTCTGAAGAACACACTGGTACACCAGAGCACTGTGTGTGTGTGAGTGAATGTGCTTGCGTGCATGCATGCGTGTGTGTGTGTGTGTGTGTGTGTGTGTGTGTGTGTGTGTAAAAGGCATGTGTAGTGTTTGTTATTTATAAAGCATATGTTGTTGGATTTTATCCAGAATCAAGACTTTGAAAATATATAGTTTAATTACAGTTTGATTTATTTGACATCTGTATAATGTCTATTATTTTGTTTTTTCCCCCTAAATGCCTAACGTTTTAGTTTAACATGAATATTTGTCATTCATCCCAATACATAAAGTTACTCATTAAAGACTGTCCAAAAATTAATTTGTTTCTCTGAGTAATTAACCATAGAATTAGATGGAAATTAATAACATGATTGTTTCACATCTAAACAGCCCTAGTCACAGACAATTCAAGGGTGGGGAAGATGTTCTTCTAGTTACACAGCAATGTAACGTCGGTATATTATACAGCTAATGCTTCAATTTTTTAAATCTCAACCAAAATATGAAGTAATGTGTTTGTACCCTGGAGTCCGTGGTGAAGTGATGACTCTCAAAGTGTTCACTGCACAAGCGGGAGAATGAATTGGGAGTCCAACACTCTCTTCTTTGGTTGCTCACCCAAAGGTCAAGCCTCTCTGGATCACCTAGAGGAAAACTTCATACAAAGAACTAATTAAGTATATGGCTTTAAAATACTTACCGGAAATTACTGACTCGAGCGTACAGCAAAATAAGCCTCACCCCCCCAAAAAAAGAGTTTATCTGATGGCATACAGACTTCTAACATCAAGCACTATCTTCCAAACCACCGAGCTGCAGTATTTCTGCGGTCAGCTCAGGCTTGGGGAGAAAATATGACACGTCTTTAAATTAAGTAAAAATATCTACTGCAGAGAGGAGACAACCCATAGAAGCACTGATTTGATCTAATTTCAGAGAGAAATAGAACAGGAAAGATGCACCGAATAAATAAAATTAATAACAAACTCAGGAATCTGTTGCTTCACTGTTCTGGTGCTGAAAATATCACTAATGCGGATCAAAGGAGATGCACAGATGAATGCACCTCTTAATTTTAATATGGAGTCTACATTTACTGCAGCTGGCAGAAGCAGACATTTTTTCTATTGATACACGGAATTAACAGAATCATTTTAAATTTTAATAGGGAAAGACTGCAGAAGGGAGCGGTGAAATACAGGGGTCCCCAGCTAAAGAAAACTTTATGAGTGTGATGAAACAACCATAGGATGAAACTAGCTAGTGATGTTCTTTCAGTAGGCCCAGTGGCTGTGCTTGGTCAATGTTATTGAGCTCAGTCCAGCTCGGCCGTGAATGAGCCGAGGCGACATCCTGCTCTGCTTAAGAAGAAGTGTTATTTTCCCGCTTCAGAAGAAGCGTCTGTGTTTTTATGCTTTGTCAGAGACAAGTCACGTTGCTAAGTTGTTAGCGCCGCGCGCTAACACGTCAATAGTGCAGCGTAGCCTGCTGGAGGTTTTAAGGGTTCAGATGAAAACACCCTACCACTCAGGCTGCTTACACATCGATATTAAGTTGTCGCTGTTGCGCTCACGCCGTAATACATTATTAGATGCGGTTAAAGTCAGACATGAAAAACTCCACAAGCGGTCAGACCGCGCAGCAGCTAGGCGCAGCAAGTAGGCGCCAGATCGGTCAGGCTGCCCGGCCTGACCGCTGGGGATTACCGGATGGAAGAATGGACACAGAAGTCTCCCTCTTAGCGCTCCGTCATATTTCAACCCATTTTTTATCTTAAATGCACTGGGTTTTACCCTATTACCCATCTAAATATGCCCTATTAATTATTTTACCGTATTTTACATTTAAATTTCATGGTTAAACAGTACATGCTACATGTTAAACTGATAGTTAGCTAGCTACTTCGGTAAACTCAGCTAGTTTAAAGGTGGCATGGACATAAAATACAAATATAGATTTTAACTTACCGAAAAAAATGAAGTGGAGACTCCTTGGACGCTCTATTAGTGCAATTAATACCACTGCAAGTCATTTTGTCCAACAATTGCACCAATAATATCCAAAGAAGAATACACAAACACAGAGACTCAAAATGCCGGAGCAGTTTCCAAGCCAGACCGAGGCTGTACTGAGGCCTTTCCACGGAGCTAGCTCTGTGGTCACGTGGGTCTGAGGCGGCGGTCACGTGTGTCGGATGCTCATTAATTATACAGAATTTTAGGCTTTCAATACACTTAAACAGAAGAGTGAGAAAAAAATTCACCCCCCTCAGAGTTGTCATGAGTATAAACTAGATAATTTAGACAAAAAACATGTTTTGGCACCAGGCTGTAAACATGTTTATTTCTGCTGTGAAATCGGCATTTTTAACATGGGAGTCAATGAGGATTTGCTCGCTTCTGGCACCAGCCCCCAGCGGATGAGGGTGGAACTGCAATTTTTCTTACTTCCGGGATGGGACCATTTTTAGAGCGGCATTGTGGGGGCTTGGTCAGGCAGAGATAATTTTCCCTCTGCCATCAGTCTGTAATTGGTCATTCCAGTCCTTCAGTGAAGCCAATTCGGGTTATTAAACATCTCCACACCGTCCGGTGACCCTCTCCGAGATGACATCCATTTTGCGCACTAACACCGGTAACGCAGCTAAGACATTGTCCAGCTTATGATTCACCTCGAGTAACGTCCCAGTCTGTGAGGTCTCCGTCCGGACGGTGCTGTCCATGGGTGCGGGTTGCCCTCCAATCGCTCCCGTCTTCCCAATTTTTCGGAAAACCAGATATCCTCCCACTCCAATCAGAAGAAATCCAGTGATCATCAGGCCAAATATCCACATATCTTCAATGTCCTCAATGGACAGCTGAGAGAGACAGACGACCTTCCACTCCTTCCAGGAATCGAGCATATATCCCGCTGCGTGTGTCCCATGAGGGCAAGTGGGAGCCCCCTCCTCCATTCTCATCGTAGAAAAAATCTTATCAATCGCGTTGAATGACCAATTAATTAAATCCATTTCTGAAAAATAGTGATTTCCAGAGGAAATGCAGAGAAGCGCTCTGTAGGCAGACAGGACAAAAGAGCCTTGGGGAAAAAAAAGATAAGGGAGCAAAGCAGAAGCGTCTGTGCTCTGTGAGTGCTGACTGGATCACTATATATAATATAATAATGCTAAAATGCTCAGATGGGAATAATTTCTTGATTTATTTAGTTACATCCGCAATGTTCTGTGTGTGAGGTTTACAATGTCAGAACACCTGCATGAGACAGGGTGTTAATTACAATCTGCCAGAATGACTCACCTTCAGATTTCCCCAACACCGTTAAAAATGATCAAATACGGAACATATCAGCGTGCGCAGGCCAGAGTGCTGAAGCTCGGCGCATTGTTATTATGAAGCTAGGGCACATGCGGAGGACACACACACACGCGCAAAATATACTTGTTTTCAATTGCATTTATTGGGCCCACTTACATTTTCTTAGGCCCACCCACAAATGAGTTTCTGGCTACGCTAACGGTGACATATGACAGACTTCTCTGAGCTCCGCAGCCATTTTACTTTTCACCTCGCGCACCCCCTAGCGGCAGCTCGCGCACCCCTGCACCACACTTAGGGAATCCCTGGTTTACAGTGTTCCCCCATGAAATTGTCATCTGTATGTCTTCCAAGGGTCACTGTACCCACGTTGTTTTCTTCTGCTGACAGACCCGGAAGTTTTCCTATTCCAGTTCATTTATCAACCTGCAGGGATATAAAATAGATACAGAAACACATCCATCCCTCTCCAACAGGTTAAGAAGACTGATGGCTTCCAAGTTTGAGTTCAGTGTGCCCTGTTAAATGCCTGTTCCAATTTTCAAAAATCCTTTGTTTTAAGTGAGCTGTTCATCAGAGAGAGCTTGGACTATTTACTTCTTATTGAGATGAGTAAACAAGATGGAAATTTTGTGCATTTTAATGATTTATGTTCACCAAATCACTCTGTGTTTACTACACTTTAAGGTCAAACATGCCTGTAATTAGATGAAAGATGGCACTTTTACCACTTTAGAAGTTCAGGTCATTAAAGTAGGAAATGTATTTAACTGTATTTTAATGTATCGACCTCCCATTTCAGCTGGCTCTTTGTTCTCTGAATTAGCTTAATTTTATCATCAATGCTAAAACTACAAACAATTTTAATTCTTGATGACATTACCTTACACTTTGATGGCCCTGCTTATAGCACATAGTTCATATTTATTAGAGCGTTTTTATTTTATTTTATTTTTTTTTGAAAAGCACGTTTCCGGCCCCACACATAAAAACACCCATACACTGGATCTTGTTTTTTCTTTGGGATTAAAAACCAAATGTTTACATGTTGATGAGGTTCATGTGAGTGACCACAGCAAACATTGATCCTGGCCGTCACAAGCTGAAATCAGACAGGAGCATAATTAATCAGTCAGCAGTAGATGGATTTCTCTAAATTATTTGACATCAGCTTAGTTCAAGATGATGATCCAATCTCCTGTATAAAGTAATTTAACCAGCAGTGCTGTTGTATCTTAAACACAGTGGTCGCAGTTAAACAGATTGTTTTATGTAGTAGAAGTAAAAGTCCTTGGACAAATGAATATTGAATATTTAGGTTCAGGATGATATGCCCCGAAGCCGAGAGGTGTTGGAAATCAACTAGGTTAGAAGTTTGTTGACAGCACCTGAAAGATCTCATAACATCTTTGAACGAGATGGTGAAAAACTCAAGGGTAGATTATTTCGCTCAGCTGACTTTCTCAGATAAAAATAAGGAAACTTTTGTTTGACACCATAAACCAGATTGTTTCACTTCATGTCCCTCTCATGCTTGGATTATGTCTCTTGAAAGCCACTCATAATCATTGGTCCAAAACAGTTTTTAAAGAATTATCTCCAAACTGCGAAGGTTGGTGTCAAAACATGAACTTGAAATGGTTCTCCATGCCTTTTTCTCCTCCTGTCCAGATTACTGTAACACACTCTTCACACGTTTTAACAAAAAAGCTCTTCAGTTGGTCCAGAACTCTGCAGCAAGGCTCCTAACTGGAGCAAACAGAAGAGCTCACATCACTCCTATTCTGATGTCTCTGCACTGGTTACCCGTTAACTTTAGAGTTCATTTTAGAGTCCTGACTATAACTTTCAATGCTCTACATGGACAAGCGCCTCCCTATATTACTGAACTGTTAAAGCCTTACCCCAAAATTCCACTATCTCCGCTCCGCCCCCGCCCTCCGCAGCCGCTCGCTTCCGAACTCAATTTTTACTGGTACCCGCTCTACAACGGCTCTGCTCCGGTGCTGAGACCTGAGGTGCGCAAACAGGCATGCGCGGGATTTTCAAGATCTTGCGATACAGTCTGAGCAATAAACGCGGAAGTTAGATCCAAACACTCATTGTGTGGGAGAAGCATCGGCATGAACTGTTTAATCTGCCCATCATTTGTGTTGGGAGATCAGCAGTGTTTGGATCAACAAAGTGTGTCTACTTTGATAGTGGAAACTGTATTTATGGCTTATTTTTGTGCATTTAAAGTTCAGCCACCATTGATAGTTGTTAAAAGTTGTTAAACCTGTGCATATGGAACAAAAAACGCTTTTTGTTTATCAATTTATTGTGAAATAACGGAAGTTGTGCTTGCTCCTTTTCCTGTTGAGCGGTTGTGATTTCTGTCCATTGATTGCGGAGGTGCTCCGGCGTCTGGCAAAAATAGAATCGATCCTATTTTTGCCGGATGGCAGAACGGCGGGCGGCGCTGCCGCAATAGTGGAACACCTCTGATTGACTACAACGGGACCGTTTTTGCTGAGGAGTTTGTGCTGGAGCGGAGCGGAGATAGTGGAATTTTGGGGTTACCCCCAAATTCCACTATCTCCGCCCCCGCCTTCCGCAGCCGCTCGCTTCCAAACTGAATTTTTACTGGTACCCACTCTACAACGGCTCCGGTGCGGAGACCTGAGGTGCGCAAACAGGCATGCGCGGGATTTTCGAGATCTTGAGATACAGTCCGAGGTATAAACGCGGAAGTTAGATCCAAACACCCGTTGTGTGGGAGAAGCATCGAAATGAACTGTTTAATCTGCCCATCATTTGTGTTGAGAGATCAGCAGTGTTTGGATCAACAAAGTGTGACTACTTTGATAGTGGAAACTGTATTTATGGCTTAATTTTGTGCATTTAAACTTCAGCCGCCATTGATAGTTGTTAAAAGTTGTTAAACCTGTGCATATGAAACAAAAAACGCTTTTTGTTTATCGATTTATTGTGAAATAATGGAAGCTGTGCTTGTTCCCTTTCCTGTTGGGCGGTTGTGATTCCTGTCCATTGACTGCGGAGGTGCTCCAGCATCTGGCAAAAATATTGATTCTATTTTTGCCAGACGCCGGAACAGAGGGCGGCGCCCTGCGCCGCACTGCAGCAGCACGGCCGCAGTAGTGCAATTGCTCTGATTGTCTACAACGGGACCGATTTTGCTCCAGAGTTCGTGCCGGAGCGGAGCGCAGCGGAGTGGAGGTAGTGGAATCTGGGGGTTATGCTCCAACCGAGCCCTCAGGTCCACACACCAGAACCTTCTAGAAGGTCCAAAGACCAGATATAAAAGTCGAGGTGATCGCTCCTTCCTGACTGTTGCACCCCGACTCTGGAATGATCTTCCTTTATCCTTACGCAGCGTTGACAGTCTGGACACTTTTAAAAAACAGCTAAAGACCCTTTTATTTAAAGCTGCTTTTACCTAAATCTATTGTGTTTTTCTTCTTTCCAACTCAAATTTATAATAATCTTTAATGTGTAACAACTTGAGATCGAGCTGCACTGGATGCATGCTCAATGTGATCTACAGCAGACAGTAACCTTACAGAATGAAGTTATAAATTTATGCATGAAAACAAAAAAAAAAACAAGCCCCTCAATAACATTTGGATACATGAACTTTATTCATATTTCATATATGTTTACATTTGTACAAAAATACAGAATACAGTAGAGTTTTCACCCAGAATATTCACCGGGTAATAATTACATTAGGGTTTTTTTTGGCACCCAGACCTTTTTCCTGCCTACAGCTGTTTTGATTCCCCCACCTCAGTGGGATGGATGGGATCTATCATGCCCAAAATAACTGTTCAAGAGGGCAGTGCTGCTCTTGTTTGGGTCAACAACGACGCACATAGGAAACAGTGTTCAAGGGCAGTCATGTGCCGGCTGGACTGAGGCCCGAATATTCCCGGCCCCCATACATCAGACATGCTTCCGGCTGTAGAATAGACAGGAAAGTGGGAGACCTTGGTGTTTATTCACAGCTTAGACCTCTTACAGCTCATTATAGTTATAGACTATGTATATATAAAGCCTCTTTTGATTTATTTTGCCATATGTGTTAGTTTGAGGCTAAAGTAACCATTGACAGAGTCCAGGATACTGATAATAAAGATGGAAGAGAAATAAAATCAGGTCTAAACTGTTATACATGGCATACTCTAATATTGTTTAAAATGTATCTTTAAATATAGATAACTGGCTAAAAGGTTAGAGGTTTTAGAACGTCACCACTGTGCTGCACAAATGCGGCATGTTTCTGTAACAAAAACTCAAGCCTAAACTGCCATATGGCACAGATATTGTTTTAACATTCATAAATGTTGTTAAAAAATGTGTTTTTTGTATAATTATTGTCATCTTGCAGTTATAAACAATACTTTCACGACACCAAAATGTTGCAGCTCTTCAAGCTGAAAGGTACTGCTTATTAGAAATAAATGAACACCAATGTGGTATACTTTGTTTTAAACACATCTTCAGTTTTGCACAATATAGTCTTCTGTAAGAAAAACTCCCAGTAAATAGCTCCGATTACACAGGAAACACGCTGAAATGGTCCCTAACACGACTATCAATGTAATGTGAATAGAAATGTTATAATAACCACTGTGATTTGTTCTGTTTTCACATATCAAAGCACTGTTTTACCAGAAGTGGTGTACCTAATTATGAGCGGTCACGGGCAAATCCAGCTAAAGAAATTTAACTGAGGAAAAACACAGAAGGGATCGGGCCTGATAGTTTCCACATTCTCCCACCACAAGGATGCACATAGGCTGTGGACACACACACACACACACACACACACACACACACACACACACACACACACACACACACACACACACACACACACACACACACACACACACACACACACACATCAAACAAGGCACAAAACTAAGGATGGAAAAAATACAATTATAAGACAACTGATCTGATGGAACAAATGAAAGTAGCCCCATAAACGCATTATCCTGTTATTGTTTGGTAGTTGCATGACAGGAGAAGGTCACAGTCAGTGTACCCTGTTCACACTGCATCACTCTGATTATACTGGGTGGCTGGATTTACCACTAGCTAGTTCAAAAACCCTTTGATATGATTTTATTAACATTGCTTTGCTTCAGCATACATATGTTCTTAATATATTCTTAAATGTCAGCTTTGTATCTTTACCCAATTATGCTTGGGAAATAAGCAGCTCCATTTGTTGTCTTACTGAATTTTACTTGAACAAGTGGTTGTTTATTTCCTGATGTCTTCATATACCAGAAAGACGGAACCGTGTTTCATACAAGCAGCAGAACAGAACACCTGGAGGATGGGGTTCCTTTATCCTTAAAAAAAAACGATGAGAGCACCACAAGTCTGGACTGCAAACTCGTGAACCACATGTGGAAGTCCCTAACTGATAAAGTTCATGAAGTTTGAACAGAAAAATTCACAGAGGAGGAAGTTAACACATAAATCAATGACAGCTGTTAGACATGGTCTATTGCAAAGATCTCAAGTCCAATACCTAATGTTGCAGTAGCTAAACATAGAAAGTGATGTAATGTTGCAGTGCATTCTAGGTTGTCTAGGTGATGTAATGTTGCAGTGCATTCTAGGTTGTCTAGGTTGCCCAATACAAGCAAAAGTTAATTTTGCATGGGTGCCTATGGGTCTGAGATTATGCAATTGCCCCAAATTTATAGTTTAGTGTTCTAAAGATGTTCAAACAGAAGGTTGCAAAAGTGACTCTAGATACCCAGATCAGATGTTGAGGAGACATTTGTTTCATCCCTTTTCCAAAGCCGGGTAAGGTCAGCAAAAATATGAAACAGCTTTAAAGGGAATGGGTCAAGCTAAAGCCAGTCAAAGCAAAGCGGTGGCAGTATTTATGTGGAAGATCAGATTATCACAGTGTGGGGCAAATGAAGGGTAGAATTTATGTGTGTTCTGTACATTCTGATGGTGGGAAAGGTCCTACGTCCAAGAATAACGAGTCAATAGTAGCAACTCTCTCAGACAGAAGAGAAGAGAGAAGAAAAATGTTCATGATCAGAGGTGGGTGGTCTGTAAAAAGTAGTGACACAAATAATTATCTAAGGAACTTCGAGAAAATATAATTTGAGCACTATGAGTCATGAGTAACTAAGCATAAAGGTTTGAATTTTGTTTCCATCAATTTGATTGTATTGACTACCAAGCACTGTGTCTGTGATTTTTCAATTAGCAAATGTGGTTTGTTTGTCCAGCATTAGTGTCTGTAAAGCAGGCTATCAACTGTAAAGTTGGTTATTGGGTGATGAAAAACTGTCTGGGGGCCATTTGGCCAATATTATCAAGTGAATAAAGGACAGACAAAATCAGAACGGCCTTTTTGGGGCTTCCTGTAAATTTGATCCCACACAAAGATGGGTAAAGCCATGCCCACCTGCATGTAGAGCACCTGTAAGCTGAAGTCTGAAAAAAGCTGATTATACAAAATGATTATTTAACCTCCCCCATATACGTAGAGTATTTTCATTACTTTAATCAATTATGCAACAACTTTTTTCCTGCCATTTTCTTTCTATTTCACCCCTTTGTGATTTTCATCTCGGTCATATTAGACCTGTTCTTTGAAGTGTTCTAGTCGGATCTTATCAGAGGGGCCTGGAGTCTGTTGAGACCGTGAAGGGAACACCCGCAGCTCTTCCTTTATTAGATCTGAGGGAGGTGGTAGGCAGACTGTGGGCTGAATACTGGTAATTGAATCCCAATAAAGAACATAGAATATCAACCATTTTTAAGCTTCTCTTAGATAAAATCAGTCCTCACTCTAAACTGTTAAAACCATGCCACTGTGATGGAGAATCTACTTTAAGTGCATGCTGTGGAGCAACTTTAAGGCAAAACTGAAATCTTGGTTTGGACGGCATTACTCAGTTGATTTTATTTTTTAAACATTACCATTCATCTTCACTATTTTGTCATACTGTTTCTATTCATCTGTGACTATTTTATTATGCAAACAAAATACCAAAGCTGGACACAGGCAAATTCAGCAGGAAGAGATTAGGGTTAGGGTTATTTACTCTCCATGGCAGTTTAGCCAGGGGCGGATTTAGCAATTTGGGGGCCCAAGGCGAACACAGACATGGGGCCCCTTACACTGAACTTTCAACAATCTTACCTTTAACTGGATTTGTGAAACTCTCCCCTCTTCTGACACGAGTTATTTTCCCTTTTTATTAGTCCTCCTCTTGTTGCCTGTATTTCCCTCCCTTTGAGTGCTTTCAATATTTGCTCTGCTTTCTTTTTCCTGTCAGTGCTCCTGTGCTTTTGCCATTTTTTTTTCTTTTTTCCATTTTGGTCTATGTTTTCCTCCCTTGAAACATTTTCCATTGTCTTTCCTTTCCGCTTCCTTTGATGTTTACATCGAAAAACAACGTCCCTTTCAGAAGTGAAAATAAAAGCTTTTATGAAGCAAGCTGCTTCTTTCTCTTATTGGAGCCAATAGGATAACATGCTTCATGTTTTGACTATCGCTTTGAGTTTGCTATGAATGCTCCCTTCTCTCTTCTTCTTCTTCTTATTTGTGGTCTTATGGCACTTGGCAAACAACAATTTGGTCCATTACTGCCACCAACTGGATTGGAGTGGAATGACTACCAATCACTTCCTGTTTGTGCATCGCCGTCTTAATAACCCTCTTATGACCATAATTATAACAGGGCCACCTGGTATTTTTTTAATCTTATGACTGTAAAATTGTAATAAAAAGTGCAAAGTGTGTGTAACTCTCTCCTTTGTTCAGAACAACTTCAGCTTTCAGTGTATGGTTTGTATTTAGAATTTATTTCTATTACAGCCTTTAAAAAATCAGCTTAAAAGTGAAAAAAGCAAAAAACGGATTAGAATTTTTTACATTTGTTACTGAACAGGAACTTCAAAATGACTGGGCAAACAATTTAAACTTTGAACTGAAATGCATCTATTCTTAAAAAAAAGTTTGAACCTTGGTATCTTTTTAGCTGTTTTTAAGACCATTTATTTTTGTAAACTTTCAGACATTTTTATTTGATGTGGTAGACAGGGGCGGATTAAGGACTGAAGAAGATCCGGGGCTTAACACACACACACACACACACACACACACACACACACACACACACACACACACACACACACACACACACACACACACACACACACACACACACACACACACACACTAGTCAACATCATATATATTTGTCTTGTACCACATAATTTTTAATCTGAAGCTACATATTAAGCATATTCAGGGCAGAGTATTGTTCCTGTTAGTGTTTAGTGTGAGATGATAGTAAATATTCCCTTTCTTTCTCCAACAACTTTACCTGATAGTAAGCTAACTTTAGGCAAACCAGCAGCACAACAAATATTTTCAAATAAAACTCACAAACCTGAGTCAGCACCAGTCTCATCAAAGCTGGGGTTCTGTCGCAGTACTTTTGGTCTAAAAAAACCTCCTTATGTCCATCTTCACTCATGCGTTTCAGGCAGAGAGTGTAGAAGAAGCCGGCTGCTGAAGGGCTTCTTCTTCAGTGGTGGAGGCTCAGGCAGGCTGTATACAAACTACTGCCAGCTGCTCCCTCTCTGTTGGACTTTGGTACTGCATGTTACTTCCACGTTTGAGATCCGGGGCTTTTCATTAAAGATTCGGGGCTTCAGCCCAAGTAGCCAGGCCTAACGCCGCCCCTGGTTGTAGACCTTGAAGCAGTTTCTCTCCAGCTGCAGGCAGAGTCCTGCACACCTCACACTGCCATGGGGTGCTTCTCTTGCACACCGTGCACTGCTATACCAAAAACTTTTGTTTTAGCAAAAATAATTATTTATAGTAAAAAGATAAATAATGCTGGGATGAAGCTGAATTTTACAATTAGCAAATAGTTGAGGATTGTTCAAATAAAAAATAAAGACTGAACAAACATTCATACCCTGGTTCACTGGAGATCTGTCCTTCTTCGTGGTCACTGTCTTCAGATATAAGCCTTCTGGGACACCTAATAGATCGTGTTGATTTTCTTTGAGGCATTTCCATAATTTCATGCTGCTTTTTATGCTAATTAGCTTCCCCGTTCCGTTATCCGCTTTCACTGCGGCGCTGCGCTCCTTTTCAATCAGGCTGTACAGCAGGATTTCCCCTCGTAGCGATATTTTCCATAACTCTGATTGCTTCATGCTGAGGGTCGTTGGAAAGCTGCTTTTATGTACTTTTAGGAACCGTTGGATTTTTTTAAATCTGATCAGCCTTTCAAAAGTTATAAAACAGAGCATTTTGGATGACAAACTCAGCACGTCTCTGAATCTGTGCTGTGATTCGTTGCGCTCAAGACAGGGAATCCCGGTGGCTACCGTAATGTATTGTATATGCACGAAAGGCCCCATTTTTAAAAATCTTTTCAGCACATTTGGAATTTTAATATCTTGAACGGTTCAGGAATTATGGTAATGAGAAGTGCGCATGTCCAATCCCGTCTGCGGCCACAGGTTGGTAATAAGCGTATTGGGGCATTAACAGAGGGGTGCCGGCGGTCAGGGCTAGGGGCCCCCCCAACACATGGGGGCCCCAGGTGGCTGCCGACCTATGCCTAATGGTAAAACCGCCACTGATTGTCAATGACTAAGAACACACGCAGTTTTTCTTTTTAACAGCTACAACACAGGACAGACAACTGACCTGTTCCTGTTTGTATCCTTTCAGATGCTTTGTCAGTCCAGGCTCATTAAAGACTGACGTTTAACTGGTCTGATTAGTTAGATAAACTCCTACAAGCACATGGTTATCAAGACGTCACTCCTCCTTTAAACTACTTTCAAAAATGTTGCACACACATGTGCAAAAAGGTCAATAAAGCCTAACATGTGGGCAAATAATAAAAAAACATTTAACACTTTCCTAACTGTCCACTTTCATCATGGTGTAAAATCCTATAAACAGCTAGCATTCAAGCTAGCTATGTGTCAACATATCATCCCAGTTGATAATGTTTCATGCCCTGTCTGAGATAACGAAGGTAAATACAACTCTGATAAGCAGGAAAAACACAAGCTTCGAAGCTTGAGCTACAGCAGGTTTCTGCACGACTTATTCTGGTTTATTTGTTTTAGATTTCCTCAAGGAAAAGATGAATAACTGGATCTGACAGTTATTCTGAAATCATCGTTTGGAATTCTGATCACAATTACAAAAATGGAAAATTTCAAACTTCATATGGTCCAGCTTTTGCTTTAAAGGGGAAAAAGAATCTAAACTAACACTTTCTTGTTGTGTGTGCATAAAGACAGCTTAGGTGGTCAAAAGTAGCACGCCAAAAAGTCAAAGCCGTGTGTAACCTATTTTTTATGTAAATATTTTTTTATGTAAAAATGCCAGAAAAAAAAACTTATTTTCTGAGAGACCTCATAAAAACGTCACAATGTGGAGTTCTTCTTCCTCCAATCTGCAGTCTCCATTGTCTGAGGCCTTCTGGTTCAAACCAACCAATCAGCAAGCAGCTCATTAGCATATTCATGTCCTTGCCAAGTGGGAGTGGTGAACAGCTCTTTTCGCAGCAAGGCTGATTCAGGGGGGTTAGAATGGCCTGTAGCAGGGCTCCTGGGACAGATGAAAGCCAAAACAAAATGTCTTATGCTTGTTAGAGATTCAAGCAGTGTTTGAGATTGCTGATAAACTGCATTCTTTGTCCCCTTGAAGAGATCTGCATCATCTTTGCAGCAAATGACAATAACATCAGGTGCAGAATGTGACACCAAATTGTGGGAAATAAACTGTTAAAAATGACCAAAGTTATTATTTTGCAAAATTGTCCTATTTAGGAGTAAATGTTCCCTAAAATGTATTCAAAACTCTGTCCCAAAGTTGCTTCAGATTTCTTACATTGAGAATTCCAGATGAGCCTCAGATGGACTAATGAACACGGACTTAACCACATTCAAGGTTTCTGCAACATGACAGCAAAGCCCTGTTTTATGTGAGGACATGAGGAAGCTTGGACGGGTTTGACTGGTTTAGGAGACTCTTCTGGAAAACTGTTTCCAGCGGCCCAGTGAGAGACTGGCTCTAGTAAATCTGGCTCTACAGCTTGTGAGCTAACTGACTCACCAGTACGATCCCTTTACAGTCACAAATGTTCTCATAACTCCTTCGGGGGGTTGTGGATTAGTGCTCCACAATATTAGAAAAACGTGCATTTGTACCATTGTGAAAAATGACAATGAGTTGAGACGAATCCAGATTTGTTATTATTTTCTTGTTTGTAGTACAAAACCTTTGCTGTGACCTACTTTAAAGGGGTGGTTCACTCATTTAATCAATATATTTGCAGTGGTCTCTTGTAGGAATGAATGCCTTGTTTCAGGAAGTACAAATCAGCCGAGGAGAAAGTAGCTTCAGACGACAGGATGTGGAGTCTTATTCGCTGATATTTGGACTTCTCACAGTTCTACCACTGACTCTAGTTGCTCTGCAGTGTTGATGTTTTATTTTCATTAACACCACAAGCCTGGAGGAGTTCTGCTGTGTGGTGGAGTTGCTAACGCTAATGGTTAGCTTCTACCAGCCGAGATGTCCTCTGCTGTTTCCTGGATGCTAAACCAACAACAGCCTTCCCCATTGCTAGTCCAGATGGGTGAGTGCATGAATGTCAGTGACAGTGTGACGTAGATCTGTCAGGATTTTCTAATCCTAGAGTTTCACCATCTGTTTTCTATCAGAAGCTGATGTAGGAAATAAGTGTAGGAGACTATTTTCATGTTCAGCCTGCATGAAACACTCGGCATTAAGTCAGGAATAATCATAAAAAATATTTCAGTAAATTACACCTTTTATTAATAAATTCATAACTTGGAATAAATGGAGTCACGCCTTTATCCCGCTCCTAGGTATTCTGAATTAGTTTGCTGATAATTTGACAAAACCTATTGTGCAACCCTAAAAACAATAAATATCCAACCATCCTTTTATTGTCGCTCATCCAAAGTCAAGATCCAGGAGGGAAACAATCTTATTCTTCCTGAATTTTTATTTGATTTATTCTTTTTTTACAGACCATGCACTCTTTTAGAAATTTGATTTGTTCCACTTTTACAGTAAAGTGGCCATTAGCAGTCCCTCCAGTAAAACGCTGTGCCTTTCAAACAGTATATGTATGTATGTATATATATTTATATTTATATGTGACAAATAAAAAGTAAAGGCATTGCTGAACTAACGTTTTCCTGTGGTAGGCCCATTCTCGCCAATGTTTCAAAATCCAAATCCACCCAATTCCTGATGCTGATTAATAGGATTTCATGTCTGGTTTTAACAGTCAAAATGTCTGGTTAGTTCAAGCGGCGTCTTTCTGTTTGCCCCACAAATGGTTTGTAGTTTTTCTCCACTGAAATTCATCCACACATTCTAAAACACTCAGGTCGTCTGTCCGAACAGCAATCTCTGGGTAAGCATTTCCAGCTGGAGTGAGATTTTAGGATTACAAAGTGTTAGTACACAGACTCTTCAGTAAATGTGACCCATTAATAAAGGTGCCCTTAAATGATTGCTTAAAACAATTCAGCTGTAGGAACAGCAGCAGCTGAGTGCAACCATCAATAAATAAATACACCGTCAGCATACGCCCCTTTTGGGTACAAGCTTAAACCAGAAAATGTGACTAAAGTCTGGAACCACCATAATTCCTTGGGAAACCTCAAGCTTCGAGGAGGCTAGAAAGCTGTTGAAGGTGGATTAATATGAGGGTCTTCAGAGGTAGTAAATCATGCCTCAGTTCAAATAAGAGATAACCGGCATCAGTCACTTTCAGCGTTTTTCTTTTGAAGACGTAGTATTGATGTAGGCCTGAGCGTAGCGGGAGGCTGGAGAAACAGGCTGATAAATAAGTCGTTTTCCCCACAGAGTCACAGAAGCAGCAGGTGCTGATGGATGAGTATTCGGAGCTGAGGGACACAGGCCTCAGCGGGGCGGTGGGGGGGTGATGACATGGCTGTAAGGTTACCTGCTAAGTCATTGTCACCTTCAACAGCATGGGGGTAATGTAATCTTATAAGAAAGGCAAGTATCCAAAAAGTTTCAGGTTGGATTGAACCACACAACTTCCTGGTAATGGCATTGGGACGAGGAAGTCCCAACACTTCGGCCATTTCACAAGAGTTTTCAGCTGTGCTTGAGTTTCATCTTTAGACAACAACTGTAGCCAAGAGCAGAGCCCTGTGAGACAGAAGAATGAAGCAGAGGGCTCAGAAAATGGGGGAAGACATTTTCTTCCCTTGCAATTTGAAATGAGGACTAAAAAGGCTTACCCGGTTTGCTGATGGGTAGGTCTTTACACCGTTTCAATGACGTTCAACATAATTCTGTAACATGACAGAAAATAGATTATTAAAAATAAAGAAAGCCATAAAAACATCAAGACTCGCCAACATCATCAGGATTTTCTTGTTTGTTTGAGGCGAGTTCAGATTAATCAGGTTTTCACCAGTGATTCAGTGCAGCTGAATGACACTAATGCTGAGATAAAGAACTTCAATCATCATTGCTTTCACATTCCTACATTACTCAGTTCCCTGGAAACGCTTTGATGCTCATCATGTGAACGCAGCGTGACACTTTGAGTGGAACAGCCAAGCTCGTTTCACTTCCTGCCCAGACGCCTGGTAGATGTGCTGCACGCAGTTAGATCACAGCCAATGTTTCACTTTGATTACTGGAATTTGGTGGGACATAAAGTTCATTCTTTCTCTAGCATTTCAATGCATGCATTTCTCTGTTATGTGGATCATTCTCTTCCTTTGGATCTACTGGTGCTCTGTTAGTGCAACGCAGTGTTGTGCCTCCGCGGGACTCAGAATTACAGCGGAGCACAGCCGGAGATCGGGGTGACACTGTTTGCTTTTCCTGCTGGTAGATTTTGCTTCTCAAACCAGGCAGGCAGCTCACAGCGAGAGGGTGAGAAATGAAATATGGACATGAAAGAAATGCTCCGACACTGAACTGACAGAGCAAAGTGTGTGTTTTCATAGCGTTGATGAGATGAATATTATAAAAACAAGGTGATGAAAAGCACAGAGTCTCTAAAATCCAAACATGAAGAAGAAAACTTCTGCTTCGAACAGATAATTGTGTGTTATTTATTATAAAATTGTAATAATAATTAATATCAAATTAACTCCCCCCCCCCCCCCCCCATGCTATTCCTGCCAAGCCAGACAGGATGGCTGAATTGCAACCGCTAACGCAGACTCGTCCAGAGTCTTTTGATTTCTGAGTAAATTAAACTTAAGAAAGCGCATCTGCAAACGCTTCATCACGTGTACAGAGGTCATCTCTGGACCGGAGCATCGGACACCTTCGTCTTCTCTGTCAGCCAAGGTGCCCTGGATGAAACATCCTCCTTTGATGTCCCGGATCTAAAAGAGGGTCCTAAGTCGGTGAGGCAGTCTACAATAAATAGCGTTCTGATGCAATTGTTTTCCAACGAAACCTGTTTATTCAAACCATCACTTTTCACTCAGACACCTGTTTCTTCCTGAAGCAAATTCAGACGCACACACGCATCCATATCACATCATTTTCAATCTTCACACATCCAACACAAGGTCTTTGTGTGCAAGCTTAAAATATCAACTGTTAAAGATTGTCCAACAAAGTTGCCAATGTTGATTGTTGTTTCCTATGCTTGTCAATTCAAAATCATTAGTTTAATTTGAAGAATTAAAACTTTTAACTTTCAAACTTGTCTCTTCATTGAACTGAAACACAGACCCACGGATATTATCGTCAGTTTATCGATGAAAACAACCTTTGAGTCTTCTTAAAACTATAAAATTTGGTTATTAATTTATTAAAAATTAATATCTCAAATTAATATGTAGGATGGTTCATCTTTCATAAAAGAGCATAAACCATTACACAGAGATTTTTCTCTGGCGCTTGAAATGCTCCTCACATAACAGTGGCAACCATTCAATTTAATGTTTTGCCCAAAAATATAATAATTGTAATCACCTCTGAAAAGTACAATCCTGGAAAAGTCCCATGCCATCCAGCACTGGTCATCCTTCTACATGATTGGATCCAAACCCATCCTTGTTCTGAACGTCTCTGACACCGCTGCACACACCCTTTTTGCACAAAGCGCTCGTTTTTGGCTCGGAGCAGTCAAACAGGAAGCTAGCTTACCTGCCTAGAGTCTGGATTTGTTTTGCAAGCTCTATTCAGAGTCTTCTGGTTTGGAAAGAGCTATTGTAGGGGGAAAGCAGCTTAGTCCCAACTCTGCCTAGTTTGTCACCATAAAAGCACCACACACCATATATGCTAGCGTACTAAATAGAGGGGCGGGGCATGAAGCAAGTGGGAGGAGGTTCAGTTAAAAGTTGCTTCTGGAAATTGTGACCTTAACAGTTCAGCAGAGCTTTGTGTTTCGTGTCTGTGTCACAAGCAGGTGTTGTACTACATTCTGCAGTCACCAGACTCTGCAGCAGGGCCAGGGACCCATGAGGATTTTCTGTTTTGTTCAGTTTTGTTTTCTCAAAATGTGGCTTGCTTTGATAACTTTTTTTCAAGAACAAATGCGGCTTTTTAAGGAATTAAAGTAAGTTAGGATCAATATTTTTTATGATTGCACTAATACTGGCAACTGTTGATGTGATAAAAGTTCACCTGTTAGCCACGATGTAATGGGAATTTATCACGCTAATGTTGTTGGGAACAGGGTCTTCCTGTTTTTGTTCTTTTTACACATTCATGAAGCTACAGATGAACTGATTACAGAAAACATAAAATGTATTTGTGACAATATGGTTGCTTTTTCAGTAAAAGAACAGATTCCAAACCTGTAACCAGCTGAAATGGCTCCTAACCAAGCATGAGTAATGGATACATACGATGTGAGAAGTGGTTGGCTGTCAACATACAGTAGCTGTATAATACTGTTGATCTGCACGATGCGTGTTGTTTAACATAAACTCTGGCTCACTTGAGGGCTGAGTATTCTTCAGATATTTTCTGAGTGTCTTTAATAAATAAATATTCATGCAGCCTGAAACTGCAGTGGGTTTGTTTAATTGCCTGTGTTGTTCTGAACACGTATTTACTATGAAGCCAAATTTGCCTGAGGCCCCTAATAAATGGGCTGAGCAGTGTTTTAGTTTTGCACTTCCAGTGGGGAATTTGGGTGATTTACAAAAGAGCAGAAGAAAAAAAGCTGTGAGATCCAGATGCCATGTCTCTTTTATGACTCAAGCAGCAGAACCTCCCATAATGCAACTGAGTAATCCTTCCAGCCTTTGTGCTAGATTCCCACTGCTCTCAGAACACACAACTCCAGTGTTTTTACAATGCATAGTCCTCATTCCAAAACACACCTGCTTTTTATCAAGTTTAATACTTAAAGTTATTTGCTCCTACTTCCCCCATGTTTCCTCTGCAGACTATAGTTTGGGGAGAAGTCAGACTGTACGCAGGGAAAGGTCAAGACCTTTCAATATTTTAGACAAGCACTTACAATATATTATAGAGTGAAACCTAATGATTCCCTCTGAGTGAGCACTGGGCAACAGCACTAAGGAAGAATAAAGAAAAATACGACCCTTTTGCACAGGATGAATCGCTCAGCAGAGCCAGAGTTGGGAAGAGTCCAGGATCCGTTACAAACATATAGAAAATTTAGTTTTCTTAGCAAAAATTGTTTTGCTATTTATTTCTTGCTGAATAACTGATGTGATATAAAAAAGTGGTGAGAAACAAATGAAACAGCTCACTTTTCCTGTGTTTCAGCGCTTCCTGGAGGTTCTGTCCCTTCTGATCCGGTAAAGGAATCATCTTCTACGGGACTCTGTTGATGAGCCTGTCTGTTACTTGGCGATCTGACCTGTATCAGAATAGAAAATCAGCCTTTTCATTTTAAAGACCATGGTAACACTGCACATCCTTTTAAAATGTTACTTAATGCATTATTAAGCATTAATAACGTATCAAATCAGATGTAAACAACTGCTTATTATTAATGTTAGGGTTAGGGTCATGCATTACTAAGCAAACACCCCGTGGCCCTTTGTCCTAACTTTGTCCACCCATCCATTCTCAACCATTTATCCAGTCGGGTCGCGGGGGCAGCAGCCTAAGCCGAGATGCCCAGACTTCCCTCTCCCCAGCTACGTGGGCCAGCTCCTCCAGGGGAATCCCAACGCGTTCCCTGGCCAGGTGAGAGACACAGTCCCTCTGGCGTGTCCTTTGTCTTCCCTTGGGTCTCCTCCCAGTTGGACGTGTCCTGAAAACCTCACCAGGGAGGTGTCCAGGAGGCATCCTGACCAGATAACCGAGCCACCTCAACTGGCTCCTCTCGATGTGGAGGAGCAGCGGGTCTACTCCGAGCCCCTCCCGGATGACCGAGCTTCTCATCCTATCTCTAATGGAGATAAACATCCGTCAAAAGTGACGGCAACGGGAAGCTTGTGATTGGTCAGGACGCCGCTTCCTGTAAATGTGTCACCAGCACCGTCGTTGTCCCATTAAAAAGCAAAAAGATATTCAGCGGCAGACCCAGAACAGACTGAAGAACACATCGCGGAAAAGGTCACCTGTGACTGAAGGAGTACAAAATACGGAGCAAACGTGGACGGAAACGACAGGAAGTGTGGCTCTGGAGGTGGCGACCGCATAAATAGGTGGTGGAGAATGAAGCACAACTAATCCGTGTTATAAAGTCTCTGAAATATATAAACACATTAGTAAATACACTATTGTATGTATACTACCGGATACATGAGTGTTATGGTGGCAGGATACCACAGATAAGCAGTATGCCCTCTGTTGTCCTGGCGGGGAATTGCTTTGCAACGCTCCTCTGCCTGAACAGAAGTTAAGATAAGAAAACTTTTCGGACACTTCGTGTGCATCTCTCCATTGCAAAGCTGACGGTACCGCACTTAAAACGTCAAAAGATATTCAGCGGCAGACCCAGAACAGATCGAAGAACGCATCGCGGAAAAAGTTTGAAAATATGAACGTTTATTCTGTAAATCAGGCTTTACAGAGACCACCAAACCTCTGGTCCCAGCCTCCTCATCCCTTGCCAGGAGCTGAGAAGATGGTACTCGTTGTAATAAATTCTACATAAGAAAGTGAAACCTTCTGACAATACAATAAGACAACTGATAATCATCATCTCTGGAGCAAATTAGAAGTGATATGACTCAGGGTCAGGGGTAGTACATCAGCTCACCTTCCACACCACACACATCAGGATGATTGTGAGGACTGAAACAAACAGTGAGGAGAGGAGGATCAGCTTCATCATGTCCAGAGGCTCTTCTGATGTTGGATTACTGATATGTGAACAGGCACCTGAAAATAAAACAAGAAAGCTTAAAGCATTGTTTTACTCCTTTGTTTATTTATTTATTGGCGTATTCCTTGTTCAGTTCTGATGCATTTAGATTTGATGGTAGACGTGAACTTTCGACCATTTTTAGCAGTTTGAGATGAAGATGCTTGTGCTATGTTGAAGCCACACAGATGCCGGTTTTCCTTCCTTGGACTTTTACTTTTGTAGGTCTTGGCAAACATTCCAAAGCAGACAACAATAAAAACCCAACTTGACCAACTTGGCCTAAAGGGAGGAAGGTAAACTTACGTGACGGGTAGCTCGTCGTACACTTTGAATCTGTATTGTTGTGAATGGGTGACTCTGAGAGAGTGGGTGACTCGGAGGGAGTGGGTGACTCTGAGAGAGTGGGTGAGTCCAAGGGAACTAAAAAGGAGTCCAGACAAAATGACAAGACAAAGATGAGACAGAAAGGAGCGTCACTGTTTGATGATGAAAACATTCATTGTCAAGTGCTAAAAAGTCACTTCAATACCACCTCTTCTCTCCCACATCTGACACACACAAAAGAGCTGATCCAACCACAGCAATGGAAAGAAAAGCGCTTGGGAAGATTGGAAGATTGCTCTGTAATCAACACTTATACAATCAGGTTTCAGTCCTTTTCTTCTTTTTAACATCCACTACCTTGGGACATCTTCCCTTGGTCCTGTGACTCAGCCGTGTCTCAATGGGCAGCACTGAGACCGTTTAGACTTTTTATCTCACAACGTTCTCGTAAAGACATAATGGTTCCACATTAAAAGCTTCTCCAAACAGCCACAGGAGATCTGTCCCAAATAGGAGCTCCTTCACAATGGTCTAAAGAAGGTGGCGTGAGCTTTACAAGCAGAAGGGAGCACGAGGCTGGAATGTGGCATGTTAGGATCAGTAAAGGTAAAGAAGAAATGAACCCCACCTCGTCTGCAGCTGCAAATGTTATCTACAGCTTAAAACTTGTAGGATCCACATTTAAGAGACCGTACCTAGCACCCTGATACTGAAGCAGCAGAGGCATTGAAAAGGATGCAGCAGTCATGTAAATCTCCAGATTTTTACCTAGTTTTGAACCAAACTAGAGTCTTTTGTTTTTCTGGTCAAAATTATTTTTTAAAGGGACCTATCACGGACGTATCATTCCATGTGAAATTGTTATTTTCTCATAAAAATGCATCAGCTGCATTCACGTATTTTCCTAAAATAGCTGCAAATTTAGAGTTTTACTTAGAAAATCTTGCAAAGTGTCAATGGAAGCTGGTCTCTGGTCTGAAACTTGCCTCCCCTGGTCAGCATGGGATATGTAGTTTGGTAGTCCAGTGGTTAGAGTGCTGGGTTGACATATAGTTTTGTGCAGAGTCACATCCTGGTCATGGCAGTAACGTTTTCTCTTAACTCTTTATTGGTGAACTGTTTAAAAAGCACGTACTAATCTGTATTGTTTTTTTCTCACTTCCTCTGTTTATTTAGCCAGTGTGAGTTCATGTGAGCTGAGCAGAGAAAATCAACTAAAATGCTGCTTGACCAAATTCAAAGATCTTTAGAGACACAAAACATTTTACAGAAAATAATCAATAAAACTAAATTATAAAAACATGGAATGGGCTTCAGCTGGCTGAATAAATGACTGCTGATACCACCGGGATTCAAACTGGCGTCAGCACATGGCAAGCTTAAGATGGCAGGCAGACACCTTAACCACTGGACTACCATAGCCAATACAGCCTTGTTTAAGAGTGGGCGTGGGTGGAGTTTCACTGAAACAAAGACTTTTATTTCCTGGTATAAATTCAGGCTGATGAAAATAAGATGAATGACATCTTAATAGCACCAACAGGAATATTGTATCATATAATGTGCCTGAATTTGCTTTCAAAGGTTTAAAATAGAATTATGTGGAACCTTTAAAGACACTTGCTTCTTGGTAAACTGGGACAGATAAATGTTGAGCAAATGTTCTCTTAATCATTGGGAATACATCTATAGTAGAAAAAACACACAAATCACACAGAAAATGTCATGTCAGAGGGCATTCCAGCAATCCCATCCCTCTCCCGACTGAATCATGAGCCAGGTTGACTCTGAGCCAATCTGAACTCTGACGCTGAACGTCTGTTTAAACCCGGAACAGTTGTCAGTTGCCTCACCTGTGAGACTGTGATTCACCTAAAGAAGAGAAATCCGATAACCTGTGGTCCTGTCTAATTGAAGTTTCTTTCCATTCCTATTTCCTGCAGATGCACTTTGTGAGCCAACCCCCCCCCCCCAAAAAAAACGTTACACTTGAAATGCTGCTGAATGTTCCCACTAACCCCGGGTTTCCACGGGAGCCGTCAGCAGCACGTCATAGCTGCTGATAGGAACCGTGTGGTCAACAGAACCTTTTCCACCGGAGCCGTCAGCAGCTCAAGTCGGCCGCGTCTCAGGAGCAGCATGTTCTATTTATCTATCTTTACGCGCCGGTTCTATTTTCTACGCGCGACGCCTCTGAAACGGGTCAAGTTTGAAATTTTTGGGGAAGGACAGACAGGAAATCGGACGCGGAAATGGAGAGAATCTCCAGAGATTTTCAGAATAAAGAACGTACTGCCTTCCGGTTGCTTTACTTTAAAAAAGGTTACTAACTGTGCGTCCCTGTGAGAAGTTATCACCTAGCTAGCGGTCTCCTTTGTTTTTCAGGTCCGTATTGGCGATTATAAAACGGACAGAACATAAAAACACAAACATTTTGGAGCCATGTTCTAGTTTTCTCCTGCTTGTTGTTGTGTTTACTGACGAAGTCACTCGTGTGACTTCGTGCTCGGTCGGTGACAGCTGCTCCCCTGCTGCTTCGCGTCTCGTGGGAAGGGCCAAACAGCAGTTTACGCTAGCAAGACGTGCTGCTGCAGTAACGTGCTGCTGACGGCTCCCGTGGAAACCCGGGGTAAGATACTATTAATACCTATAATGCCCTTAGTTACAAATATCGATGAACCATAATTTAGCATAGTTTAGTAGGATCTTTTTTCTTCTTCACTGTTGTTTTGTAATCATGAATTTGGGATTATTTAACAACTCTGCTGTCTTACTAGCTCTATAGTTGTTGATTTTGAGGACCCATTCAAGAATGAGATGTTACATCTCAAGCGGTTTACATCCTCATAAATAAATAACTAAAGTAAATAAAAGAGTTAATTTTCCTTTAGAACTCTATCGAAGACTGGTGCCAGTACCAAATGTTCCACAGTCATCTACAGACTTCACAGGAAGTTATTAATAAAGCAATAAAAGCCAACATATGCTCATCCAGTCTGCAGCAGTAAACGCTGAATGGGCTGCGTCTTTGGTATGTTTGCTTCTTGAAAGTTGTGAATCGCTTTTCAAAGCTGCAGGATTGACTGTTCTTGCAGTTGTTGGGTCTTGCAGAGTTCCTAACAGTGTGACTTTACCAGAGGGTAACCCTAACAATGAATACCAGTATATCTCCCCCCCAGCTCATACAACCGTTAACCTACTGCAGTTCACTCATATCACTCAATTCAACTCACTTCAATTCAGTTCACTTTCTTTACCATACCATTTTGTTTGTACAGCGCAATTTAAAACACAGCGCCTTACAGACAAAATGAACTGAATAAAACATTCCTATAAAATAAGTCAGGAACAGACTATTCTAAACAATTCAATAAGTAAGGTAAAATCAACTGTATGAATAGTAAGAGCAATAAAACTAGCACACCAACAATCAGAACAGTCCTGACAATAAAAGCAACAGCTCAGGGGCCTCATTTATCAAGATTGCTTACGCACAAAACAGGGTCGGAAAACTGCGTAAGCAACTTTCCACGCAAACTTTGGGATTTATGAAAGAAAACTTAGCGTAAAAATGTGTGCAACTTTAAGTTGACTAAGGACCTGGCTTACACACATGTTGGACATGGAGAGCACCTGCAGTGCTGCTGCTGAGAAGGATAAAATGATGAAATCCTGCAGCATTCTCACTTGTACCGCTTCTTTTTCACACAGAACAAGATCCCCCACACACGCACACACACACACACACACACACACACACACACACACACACACACACACACACACACACACACACATACACACACACACACAGCCTGATGTGCAGAAAACAGAATGCAGAATATCAGCAGGAGGACAGATTGAGACAGAATGTCATGCGTCTGTGACAGTGTGTGTCCTGTCACTGTGACCCGATTGATGATGCGCCCTGACTACTTAGTCAAGGGAGATGTCTGTTTGGGTGACTGGTTAGAGCGCGCGACTTTCACTCAAGCGTCTGCGGATCGAATGCCCATTAGACCATTTTTTTTTATATCCGCCACAGATCTCTCTGATGAACTCACAGCACTGACGGCTTCAGCAACGCTGTGCCACTCCATGGATTTTCTCTTATTTGTTTTGCAAAAGTACTTTCTTTCATTCCTCCACCTCACCCACAGGTACCTGAATTTCTGCTTCTGTGAAATAGAGCTTCCTTCATCTGCCTTGCTCTATGGTCGCCGTTGGCGGAGCGCTGCAACAACTTACTAATCATGCGTTAAGTTCAGTTCATTAAGTCAATTAGGTAAAGGTTTCAGTATAAGGTAACCCAGCAGATTGCATCAAATCACTGACTAGTTTCAATGTCTTTACAGCAATCCTCATACAAAACAAGCATGTAGTGACAGTGGAGAGGAAAACTCCCTTTTAACAAGAAGAAACCTCCAGAGGATCCTAGCTCAGTGCGAGCAGCCATCCGACCCACTGGAGGTCTTTTATAATGAACTTTTTTTTCTGCAAAATGTGTTAAATTCTATTACATGTCTTCATACATAGAACATTTTAGTATTACAATATAATCAGAATATACCTGTTGTGGGACAGGGAGGTTCTTCACACTCATTAGAAGAGTTTTCATGCTTTAAAGCATTGTAGAGTTCTTTAACAAAGTCAAAGTATCGCTGTGTTTCCCATTTTTCTGTCCTGTAGTGGCACTGAAAATCCACCATTAGCGCCTCCAGGTTCTAGGAAAACAATTCACATCTTTATTGGTTTGCAGGTAGATGGATCATCAAATACCTAAACAAATATTTGTTTTGTTGAAAGCAGGCACTTAAAATGAAAATAAAACAACATTAACTTACCACTTTGATATCTAGCCGCTCTTCGTAAAAATAGATAATGAGTATTTTAATATCGTGTTTATTGGTTGAAATGTTTCCAAACTTATTGGCTAATTCTTGTAAACTCTGCTCCACGTTGTAAACATTTAAATTTGCCCAACACATCCCACCCTAGAATAAAAAAGGAGGAAAAAGAACATAAATTAGCACTTACAGTGAATTACTTACAACAGATCACGTTTAGACAAGACATTCATCTAGAGGCAGTTCTCACAATAACTATTCCAACTATTCAAGACATGTTGAACTAAGTTATTAATGTGACAGTTGTTTTAAAATGTAGCTGTTATCATTTTTCATCAGAACATCGTAGCAACACTATTAGTTTGCACCCACTGACTTACAAATAAAATATACAAACAAAGTTGCTGGTACGCTTCAGTCAGTGAAAGAAAAACCCTCAGTGGTCACAGAAATAACTTGAATCTGACAAAAGTAATAATCAATAAACAAAGAAAATCAATAGAATTTTACCAATGAAGGTCAGACATTGCTTTTCAACCATGCTTTAATGGAATTATCTAAAAAGATAAACTCATGGAACAGGCCTGGAAAAAAATGATGGTGGATCACTGCAATCAAACGATTTCTGTAACTGTCAATGAGATTTCTGCACCTCTCAGCAGGTATTTTGGCCCCCTCCTCGTGAGCAGACTGCTCCAGTTGTCTCAGGTTTGAAGGGCTCCTTTACAGACAACATAATTCAGCTCCTTCCAAAGATGCTCAATAGGATTGAGGTCAGAACCAAGGGGCCATTATGGTCTATATTTCTTGAAGCCAAAAAGGAGTGGCTAAAATTGCAGTTCCACTCTCACCCACTAGCAGCTGGCAGCAGATGTGAGCAAACCCTCATCGACTCTCATGTTAAAAATCTAAATTTCACAGCAGAAATAAACATGTTTACAGCCTGGTTCAAAAAACCTTTTTAGGTTTAATAAATCTAGTTCGACACTGGCCAGCACATTTTTCTCTAGAATCCCTTCATAGTCTTAAGATTTCACCCTGTGCCAGATGCAGCAAAGCAGCCCAGAACATAACAGAGCCTCCTCCTTGTTTCACAGGGACAGTTTTCTTTTCTTGATATGCTTCATTTTTCTGTCTGTGAACATAAAGCTGATGTGCCTTGGCAAAAGTTCCATTTTTGTCTCATCTATCCAGACGGCATTCTCCCAGAAGCTTTGTTGCTTGTCAACATGTAGTTTGGCAAATTCCAGTCTAGCTTTTTATGATTTGGTTTCAACAATGGTGTCCTCCTTGGTTGTCTCCCATGTAGTCTACTTTGGCAACACAACAACTCTCTCACAATAGAGGCTAATGACTCATCAGGTGGTAGAGAGAGGGGGTTATTCAGAATAGTTTCTGCTCGTTAAACAAGTTACAGCTTACAAGTGTTATGAATCAAAAGGGTAAAATTTTCACCATCCACAGTGACCAGAGTGACCTTTCAGGCATAAACCCACTTTCTATTTGGCCTTTAATTCCAGAAGGTTCTGCTCAGTGCTTGTTTGAAGTCATAATAAACTGTCAAGGTCTCCTTCAAAAGTCTTCCTCTCTGCGTAAAGTCTTGTCAGATTCGAGTAGTTGCAGATACAAAGATGTTTTAAGACTGTGAATGAGAATGTTCAAACTCTTATGTGAGGTGAATATTAACCTTAATATGTATCTTATTGTAATGTGTATGAGTGTAAACAATGATTCACTTGTTAAATCAAACACATACTGATCATAAGATCTGAAATGGATCATTGTAAGAGCAATATTCATTTCAAGGCCATCATTGGTTTAAGCACAGATTATTCAAACATTTCATTTAAACATCTTGTTCATTCAACACATATGATTAATTAACTTATAAGTTGTAAAGTCTTGTCGGATTGGAGTTGGTTCACTTTTTATCCAGACTGAGGAATCCAGCAGTCTGACTTTTACGCAGAGAGGGGAGGACTTTTGCAGGAGACCTTGCCAATTTACTATGACTTAATGTATGCAAACAAGCACTGAGCAGAACCTTCTGGATTTGAAGGCCAAATAGAAAGTGGGTTTATGCCTGTAGATGAAAGGTTACTCTGGTCACTGTAGATGGTGAAAGATTGACCCTTTTTATTCATAACACAAGCTTGACTCTCCCATATTCCAGTCAGAACTGCCAAAGCTCCTCGAATGAAAAGCGAAACGTCTTCATGAAACCAAAGTTGCCTTCATTTGAAGCCTTTTGATTTACCATGACCTGGATGATGGAGAACCTTCACCAGCAACTGGCACAATAAAATGAAATCAATTGGAATATTTTATTTTGTGAATGAATTTTGTGAATTTAATTTACAATGTAGTAATCAATACCTGGATTGTTTTTAGGTAGATTATTGTTGGTTTTAGGCAGGGGAATGTTGTTTCATGGAAGGGGTGGGGCTTAACACAAGCCAGCATTACGGAGGGGGTGTTGGTTCCTTTTAACTTCAAATGCTGTTTTTTACTCCTGTCACTCCATAGTGCTTTTTCTGGCATAGGTCCATTTTTCAGTACAACACCTGCCACCAAAAACTGCGTTTTTACTTGATTCATTACCACAACAATTTGATACATCACTACAGACACTTAAAATACAATAAAAGGGGCAGAAACAAAAATTAAATAAAATAAAACTGAAAATTGTGATCATCTTCACACAGAAATGGAACACATCATTTCCTATTGGTAGGTGTCTTACCACTTCTTTTGTAATGTAGGTTACAGGAATTTTGTAGTCGTTTGGAATATTCTGTCTCTGTAAACACAAACAAGTGCAAGAGAATTAAATTGGGGACAAAACACATTAACATCCAACAAGCATGAGAATTAGAATTTGAAGTCCAGAAAACTTTGGCGGACCAAGACTAAATGTGGCTTTAACTGAGTTCATAGTGTCACATCTCAATAAAACATTTAAAACAGTTTTTTTTTCTGGAGAAAAGATTTGTGTCGCTCATTGAGAAGAAAAATTGCTGAAAACATTGTTGATGAAGCACGTTTGCTGATTAATCCTGCATTTTTGTAAAAACTATAGCTTGGTACATTTATTTTCATAAAATGAGGCAACAATGCAAAAAGGTTTTAGCATATAAAAAAATTAAACAAGGCTGCTTTATGTACTGAATGCTGGTTTAGTTAGATCAATTTTTAAAGCTTACCAGTGAAGGGATTATTGTGTCTGTGTCATCAGTCACAGTAACTTTAAGTGTAGCTGAATGAACCCCAAACGTGATGAACAGCAGGAAACGGACACAGACGTGTATCCAACTCTGCAAGTAAAGAGACACTAATTTAGTTACTGGAATTTACATAAAACAGCAAAGAAATAAAAGCATACACAGTATTGTAATTGGACCAGGAGACATCAACACGATCACAAGTCATTGTGCACAAAACAGCAAAAGAATGAAACAAAAACACTGTCACTGTGTCATGTTTGTCATAAGCTGTACTGATTTCTATTAAATTGACTTTGAGTGGGGCAATAAAGTATTTGGCAGCCTCAGATTGTTCAAGTTTGATCATAGATACCCTCCAACTGTGAAAGACAGAAAGTAAAAATAATCTAGCAAATCACATTTTATCATTTTAAAAGAATTTACTTTTATAATGGTGCAGAAAGTACGTACAAAATTTCACCTCAATGCTTTGTAAGGTAACCTTGTTTGGTAATGACAAGGGTCAAGTGTTTGCTATGGGTCTTCACCAGGTTTACACACTGTAGCTGGTATTTTGCATCTTCTCTGTCGCTAAACACAAACGTTCAGCTCTCTCTATGGGTTCTCGGTTGGAATGAGGTCTGGATGCTGGCTAGGCCACTCCAGATCCTTCAAATACTATTTTTTACATAGCCACTCCTTCATTGCACGGGTGGATCAGAATCAGACGGGTTGTATTGTTATAAGTGTGAGGAATCACAACATTAGGAAATTGCTGCAATGCTTGGTGCAACAATAAAAACTCAGCCAGATCCAGCCATATTTCACCTTCAATGCTCTCACTGATGGAAAGTCTTTGCCTAAAATCTCATGATACACGGCTCCATTCATCCTTTCCTTAACATGGATCAGTCGTCCTGTCCCTTTTGCAGAAAAGCAGCACCAAAGCATGTTTCCTCCCCAATGCTACGCAGTGGGTATAGTGTCCTTGAGATGCAACTCAGCATTCTTCCCCTGTTAAACACAGCATGTGCTGTTTATACCAATACGTTTTATTTTAGTCTCATCTGACCACGACGTTCTCGTAAACCTCCTCTGGATCACCCAGATAGTCTCTGGCAAACTTTATATTTATATTTTATAGGCTTACTTGTCCATGAGAAAAGTTGCCAACTCTACACCAGCTGAGTCTTCAGATGCTGGAGCATGCTCTGTGATTAATGTTTGTATGTAGCGGTAATCTAACACCATTGGTTACTGCTGACCAGTGCTCAGTTCATATTGCATGGAGCTCTACAGGATAGGGGGGTGGGCTTATAAAAATTAATTAATTAATTAAATAAATAAATAAATAAAACGTATTGCCTACATTAAATCACAGTACATGATAAGACACTCACTTTTATGGATTTCTAAAAGATCATACATAATTCCTGAAGGGGAAACTCCAGATAGCTGTAAGAAGGAGGACCTTTCAAATGCTGCAGGATATTAATCATTGTAGACTTTGTTGCTGTGGTCCCAGTACTCTTCAGGTCATTGACCAGTTCCCACCATGTAGCTTTGGGCTGTTTCCTCGTGGTTCTCAAGAACATTGTATCCCATAAATTGAGAGCTTGAATGGATTGATTCAATTTTTAATAACTGCTAAAAAAAAGAGAGAGATCTCTTCTCATCAAGCTGCTTGCCTATTGTAGATTGGCTCATCTTGTGCAGGTGTACACTTTTGACCCTGGTGTCCTTGGACAGCTCTCTGGTCTTTGCCATGGTGGAGGTTGGACTATGGCCGTTTGGACGTGTGAACAGAGAACTTTCATACAGATAAGTTCAAACATGGGCCATTAACACAGGTACAAGTAGGGTATACTATAACTTCTTAAAGATAGTTACAGGTCTGTGAGGTCCCAGAATTCTTGTTTGCTAAATAATAATTTTCTGTAGCATCAAACAAATACATTTTTTGAAAATCATACAATGTGATTTTCTTGATTATTTTAAATTCTGTCTGTCACAGATGGAAATGTACCTATGATGAAAATGACAAACCTTTCTCATCTTAAACAACTTGCACAATTGCCGGCCACTTTTTTGCCCCACTGTGGAACTATAGATCGCGTAGCAGCCATTTTTTTCATACGTGGACAAAATTGTTGGTACCCTTTGGTCGGTGAAACGTTAACTCACAATGGTCACAGAAATAACTTGTACCTGGCAAAAGTAATAATAAATAAGAATTCCATTAAATTTAATCAATGAAATTCAAACACTGTTTTTCAAACATCCTTCAAAGGAATTATTTAAAAAAATAAACTAATGGAACACGCCTGTACAAAAATGATGGTACTCATAAAAAGACTGAATATAATGTAACCAAAAAGACATGTTAAATCAAGGTGTGTCCACTAATTAGCATCACAGGTGTGCATAATCTTGTAAAAATGGTAAATGGCCCGTATTTGTATAGTGCCTTCTTAGGGTGCTACAATCCCCCAAGGTAATTCACAACACAATCAGCCATTCACACACACATTCACATGCTGATGATATAAGCTATAATGTAGCCACAAGTGCCATGGGTCATGCTGACGATAGCGAGACTGCCGAAACCTGACACCATCAGTCCCTTCAACCACCACCAGCAGGCAAGATATGTTAAGTGAGTCGTAGTTTAACACACCTCTCTGCAGCTTCTGTACTGTTACCCACCCACTACCCCATAGAGGCAGTGTCCTGCCCAAGGCCAAAATCACACAGATTAAATATCAGGCTTAATAAAGCAAATCATGGAAATCTCATAAATATTAGAACAAAATCAACTCAGCAGAAAACTAGAAAAATCAAATATGGGTTATTGAACATTAGATCTATTTTTTGTAAGACTTTGTTAGTTAATGACTTGATTTGTGATAATCAGATCTCTTTGCTTTCTCTCAGAATCCTGGCTGCAGCAAGAGGACTATGTTAGTTTAAACGAGTCGACTCCTTCAAATTATTTAAATAATCATATTGCTCAAAGTACAGGGCAAGGAGGAGGAGTAGCAACCATTTTTCATTCGGACTTATTAATCAGTCTCTTACCAATTAATAGCTACAGTTCGTTCAAACATCTTATTCTTAGTTTTCCTAATCCAGATTGCAAAACTGTAACACCACTCTTGTTTGTAGATTTATATCGTCCACCAGGCCCTTACTCTGAGTTTTTGGATCAGATCTCTGATTTTTTATCTGCTTTGGTGCTAAATACTGATAAGGTCATTATAGTGGGGGATTTTAACATTCATGAGGACATTGAAAATGATAGCCTCAATGTAGCCTTTAGTAATATCTAAGTCTCAACTGGTTTTACCCAAAGAATACATAGCTCCACCCACGCCTGCCATCATACATTAGACCTTGTGCTGACTTATGGCATAGAGTGTGAGGAAATAACGATATTTCCACATATTTCAGTCCTCTAGGACCACTTTTTGATAACCTTTGAGTTTTATACAACTGAGTTCTTGAGACTTGAAAGTAAATTTCACTATAGTCGGTCTCTATCTGACAACGCTGTTGTATCTTTTAAATAAACTGTTCCATCTTTACTGTCTTCAGCATCTCAGAGGAACTTAGCAGAGGGCAATATTTTCATTTCTAGCCCCTCACAAATTGAAGATCTAATTCATAATGTTACTTCTTTACGTGTGGCATTAGATGATATTGCCCCTTTAAAAAATAAGGTAATTAAGCGCAGGAAGTTGGCTCCCTGGTTTAATTCTGATTTACAAACTTTAAAACAAAACTCTAGAAAATTGGAGAGAACATGGCGCTCTACACACCAGGAAGAGTCCAACTTATCCTGGAAAAATAGTCTTGTGCTTTAAAAAAATAAGCTTCAACAAGCTAGAACTGCTTATTTTCATCACTAATTGAGGAGAACTAGAATAATCATAAATTTCTTTTCAGTACAGTTGCCAAACTTACACAGAATCATAGCTCTGAAACATTTATTCCCTTAGCCCTCAGCAGCAACGACTTTATGGGATTTTTCATGAGTAAAATTAATTCCATTAGAAACTAAATTATTAGCATCCTCCCTAATGCAATTTCTTCTTCCTCAGTAAGTGAGGCAGCATCAGAGGTAACTGTAGAACCTCATCTGTGTTTGAACCGTTTTGATCCAGTTGAGCTTTCAGAGTTATCAAAAATATTAGCTTAATCTAAACCTTGAACTTGCATTTTAGATCCAATCCCAATTATTGAAAGATGTATTTCCTTTGGTTACTGCTCCCTTTCTAGATATAAACAATCTATCCTTAGTAAATGGATATGTACCACAAGATTTTAAGGTTGCTGTAATCAAACCTTCACTTAAGAAGCCTTCTCTGGATCCAGATGACCCAATGATTTATAGACCAATATCTAACCTTCCATTTTTATCCAAAGTCCTGGAGAAAATAGTGGCCATCCAAGTATGTGAGCACTTAAACACTAATGCTCTGTTTGAGGAATTTCAGTCTGGTTTTAGAGAGTATCACAGCACTGAAACTGTATTAGTGAAAGTTACAAATAATATTCTCATGGCCTCAGATTAGAATCTTGTGTCTGTTCTAGTCTTGTTAGATCTCAGTGCTGCCTTTGACACAGTTGATCACAATGTTCTTTTAGAAAGGCTTGAACATGTTGTAGGGATCAAAGGAACAGCGTTAGGCTGGTTTAAATCCTACCTGTCTGACAGATTTCATTTTATTAATGTACATGACAAATCTTCATACTCCAGGATTACTTGTGGAGTACCCCAGGGTTCAGTGCTTGGACCAATTCTTTTTACTATATATATGCTTCCAATTGGTAAAATCATTAGACAGCATGGGATAAACTTCCACTGTTATGCTGACAATACTCAGATATATCTTAAATCAAGACAAGACTGAAGTTCTCATCTTTGGACCTGAAATTTAGAAAAGGAAATTGCTTATTCAATCATCTGACCTGAATGGCATTAAATTAGTCTCTGAGAACAAAGTAAGGAACCTTGGTGTTATCTTTGACCAGGATAAGTAATTCAAATCCCACCTTAAACAGGTTTGTAGGATTTCCTTTTTCCACCTTCTGCATATTGCTAAGATTAGATGTATCCTTTCCAGGAGTGATGCTGAAAAACTAATTCATGAATTTATTACTATTCAGAATAGATTTTAAGATCCTCCTTCTCACATATTAAGCTCTTAATTATCAAGCTCCGTCATACATCAGTGACCTGATTGCTCCATATGTTCCTAACCGAGCACTTCGCTCTCAGACTGCAGGTTTACTGGTGGTTCCCAGAATATCTAAAAATAGGATGGGAGGCAGATCTTTTAGTTATCAGGCTCCTCTCTTGTGGAACTAACTCCCAGCTTTATTCTTGTCTACTTTTAAGACTAGGCTTAAAACATTTTTATTTGATAGGGCCTATGGTTAAAATCTGATGTTAGCCATGATCTGGACAAGCGGGGGAGTAGAGGGAGGTGGAATGAACAGTTGGTAAAGACGGCTTTCCCTTGCCCTGCCTCCAACATGCCTCCATCTAGAAGATTATCCAGAGTTATCCCTGTAGTTATGCTGCTACAGGCTTAGACTGCTGGAGGACATACTGACTACTTTCCAGACTCGACTACTTTCTTCTACAATTTTCTCTTTAACTTTATTATTTCCTGCTATTTCAGCTGTTACCTTAATTTTCTCCAGGGTTTCCCTTACATAGGCGTAGCCGTGGCGGCCCGCCACGGCTGAAATCTTACCGCCACGCCTACAAGATCCCAAGTTTTATTTTTTCATTTTTTTTGCGCTGTTTCCCGAAGAAGCAGCAGGAACTACTATGTTGTCGCTTGTGATCACAGCCGGCGGACAGCAAGAAGAAAGGAGCAGGCAGAGCAAGGTGCAGTTACAGCATAAGTTACTGAGTTTAAAATTAGAAAGGTAGCAGTGGATATAACGCTTTTTGGTTTACATGTTTCAAGAGCATTAAGATAAACGAGTGTTGACGATCTTGACAGGTTTTCCTCCAGTGCTTATTAGGCCAGATTTTCCTCCCCCCACCAGGCTAATCATTACTTATTCAAGTAAAATTTATTAATTTTTTCATGTCTGACTTTAACTGCATCTAATACTGTATTATGGCGTGAGCGCAACAGCGACAACTTAAGATCGATGCGTGAGCAGCGTGAGAGGTCGGGTGTTTTCATCTGAACCCTTAAAACCTCCAGCTGGCTACGCTGCACTATTGACGTGTTAGCGCGCGGCGCTAACAACTTAGCGACATGACATGTCTCAGAGAAAGCGTAAAAACATGTTGGACGCTTCTTCTGAAGCGGGAAAATAACACCTCTTCTTAAGCAGAGCACGACGTCGCCTCGGCTCGTTCACGGCCGAGCCGGTACCGGACTGGGCTCGATAACTGACCCAGCACAGCCACTGGGTCGTTGGAGCTGCCCCGTGACTGCCTGATGGAAAACCAACGGGTTTCATCAGACTCGTAGTTTCTTGTTTTTGCTGGGGACCCCTGTATTTTACTGCTCCCTCCTGCAGTCTTCCCCTGTTAACATTTAAAATGATTCTGTATATTCCGTGTATCAATAGAAAAAATCTCTGCCTCTGCCAGCTGCAGTAAATGTAGTTTCCAAATAATAAATAAGAGGTGCATCCATCTGTGTATCTCCTTTGATCCGCATTAGTGATATTCTCAGCACCAGAACAGTGAAGCAAAGAAAGATTCCTGAGTTTGTTAGTAATTTTATTTATTAGGTGCATCTAACCTGTTCTATTTTTCTCAGAAATGAGATCAAATCAGTGCTTCTATGGGTTGTCTCCAATCTGCACTGGAAAATTTTACTTTATTAGAGACGTGTCATAATTTGTCCCCAAGGAAAAATTCCTAGGTGAAACACTGTTCTCTCTAAGTGTTTTTCTCCCCAGAAGACGCTACAATGATGTTCTGCTGAGCTGTGGTGGCCTCATGGAGGGGGCCATCGGCTTGAACACTGTTGCTAACCATTTAAACATTCTCCCTCTCCTGATAATAACATTTTACTTTCTTTGACATTGAATGTGATACTACTAGTTTACCCATTTAATTATAGATTCACTAGGATAAATACAATAAAGTTTATCTCTCACCAAATAGAATATTTACTAAGAAATCACAATGTAACCATAGAAACATTACTTGGTATATATGTTGTGTGTGTGGATGTGTGTTTGTGTGTGGGTGGGCTGGTGTTGGTGTACGCGTGTGTCTGCTCTGTCTTCTCGATCCCCAGTGAGTCGTAGTGGATGGCTGCTTATACTGAGATAGGATCCTCTGGAGGTTTCTTCCTGTTAAAAGGGAGTTTTCCTCTCCACTATCGCTACATGCTTGCATAGTATGAGGATTGCTGTAAAGTCACTGACACCAGTAGTGATTTGGCGTTTTATAAATAAAATTGAATTGAATTGAATTAAGGACACAACAGCAGCATTCTCTGGCGGGAGCCGAGATAAAACCTACAAGCTTCGAATTACTGGACAATCTGCTCTGCCTCGTGAGCTACTGCTGCTTTTACTGCGGTGTTCAGTCAGTGGGCTTATAGGGCTCCAGGTAGCCACTGTGTTGTTTGGTGACATGATGTGTACCACACTCAACATGGATCAGAGGAATCAAAGTAAAGATTTATCTCTGGAGATTAGAAAGAATATTGTAGACAAACATGTTAAAGGTAAAGCCTATAAGCCTAGCTCCAAACTGCTAGATGCTCATGTGACTACAGTTGCAAAAGTGGAATTTTTACCCAAGGTACATCAGCTCTATGTTCACAGATGGAAAAATGATAGCATATCAAGAAAAGAACAATGTTCCTACAGTGAAACATGGAGGGGGCTCTGTTATGTTCTGGGCTGCTTTGCTGCATCTGGCACAGGGTTTGTTGAATCCGTGCAGGTTGCAATAAAATTTCAAGACTATCAAATGATTCCAGAGAGAAATGTGCTGGCCAGTGTCAGAAAGCTTGGTCTCATTCAAAGGTCATGGGTCTTGCAAAAGGGCAATGACCCAAAACAAACAGCTAAAAAACCTTGGAATGGCTAAGAGGAAAACATTGGACTATTCTAAAGTGGCTTTCTATGAGCCCTGACCTCAATCCCATTGAGCACGTTTGTAAGGAGCTGAAACATGCTGTCTGTAAAGGTGCCCTTCAAACCCGAGACAACTGGAGCAGTCTGCTCATGAGGAGTGGGCCAAAATACCTGCTGAAAGGCGTAGAAGTCTCACTGACATCCATGTATCCATCCATTCATCCATCCATCATCCATCCATTTTCAGCCACTTATCCAGAGTTGGGTCGCAGGAGCAGCAGCCTAAGCTGAGGCGCCCAGACTTACTTAGACCAGCTCTTCAGGGTATTCCAAAGGTGTTTCCTAGCAAGACGTGAGACATAGTCCCTCCAGCGTGTCCTGGGTCTTCGCTTGGGTCTCCTCCCTGTTGGACGTGCGCGGAAAACCTCACGAGGGAGGCGTCCAGGAGGCATCCTGACCAGATGCCCGAGCCACCTCAACTGGCTCTTTTCGACATGGAGGAGCAGCGGGTCTACTCCGAGCCCCTCCCAGATGACCAAGCTTCTCATCCTATATCTAAGGAAGAGCCCAGCGGAGAAAACTCATTTTGGCTACTTGTATCCGCAATCTTGTTTTTTTGGTCACCACCCAAAGCTTGTGACCATAGATGAGGGGAAGAACGTAAATCGACTGGTAAATCTAGAGCTTTGCCTTCCGGCTCAGGTCTCTTCACCACGACAGATCGGTACAGCACCCGCATCACTGCAGATGCAGCACCAATCCACCTATCGATCTCATGCTCCATTTTAACAAAGCCCTGTGATACTTAAACTCCTCCACTTGTGGCAGGACCTCGTCCCTGACCTGGAGAAGGCATTCCATCCTTTTTGATTTAAGACCATGGTATCATATTTAGAGGAGCTGATTCTCATCCCAGTTGGCTGTGAACTGCTCCAGCGAAAGCTGGAGATCACTGTCCAATGAAGCCAACAGTACCACATCATCTGCAAAAAGCAGAGACCAGATCCTTAGGCCACCAAAACAGATCCCTTCAACACCTTGGCTAAGCCTAGAAATCTTGTCCATAAAAGTTACGAACAGGATCGGTGATAAAGGGCAGCCTTGGTGAAGTCCAACTCTCAATGGAAACAAGCTCGACTTACTGAGCTGGCAATGCGGACCAAGCTCTGACACCAGTTATACAGGGACCTAACAGCCCTTATCAAAGGGCCTGGTAACCCATACTCCCAGAGTAACCCACCACAGGGCCCCCGGGGGATGCGGTCAAACACCTTTTCCAAATCCCCAAAACACATGTAAATTTGTTGGGCAAACTCCCATGCACCCTCCAAGATCCCCCTAATGGTATAGACATTGCCCAGTGTTCCAAGGCCAGGACACAAACCACATTGTTCCTCCTAAATCCGAGGTTCCACAATCTGACGGACCTTCCTCTCTAGAACCCCTGAATAAACTTTACCTGGGAGGCTAAGTGTGATTTCCTTGTAGTTGGAACACACTCTGAAAGCTGCATATATCAACACAGCCCAACAACATCCAGAGCCTTAAGGAATTCTGGGCGAATCTCATCCACCCCCAGAGCCTTGCCACTGAGGAGTTTGTTGGCCTCCTTAGTGACCTCGGCCCCAGAGATTGGAGAGCCCAACTTAAAGTTCCCAGACTCTGCTTCCTCACTGGAAGGCATGCTGGTGGGGTTGATAAGGTCATCGAAGTATTCCGTCCCCTCATCTTCAATGTCCAGAGTAGAGGTCAGCAGCACACCATCACCACTGTAAACAGTGTTGGTAGTGCACTGCTTTCCCCTCCTGAGATGCCGGATGGTTGACCAGAATATCCTCAAAGCCATACAAAAGTCTTGGGTCTATGGTCTCACCAAACTCCTCCCATGCCCGGGTTTTTGCTTCCGCGACCACCCAAGCTGCATTCCACTTGGGACTGTCTGTATCCACCAGCTGCCTCTGCTGTCCCACTGGGCAAAAAGACACAATAGGACTCTTTCTTCAGCTTGACAGCATCCTTAACCGCCGGTGTCCACCAGCAGGTTTTGGGTTTGCCACCACGACAGGCACCGACAACCCTGCGGCCACAGTTCCGGTCAGCCGCCTCAACAACAGAAGCACGGAACACAGCTCATTCAATGCCCCCTGCTTCCCTCGGGACTTTACTTTACTCTGAAGTAACATAAAAAACATTTTTATACAACACAACTCAACACAAAAGCAATCAATTAATAAAGTCCGAAAAGGAGTAGTTAGAAGTAAAACTTGTACATTCCTACCCCATGTTCAAAGTTCTGTTGGAGGTGGGAATTTAAGCTCCTTCTGACAGGTGACTCTGCCAGACGTTCCCAGCAGACCTTCACAATAAGTTTGGGCGTCCTCCCCACTATCAAAGCCAACTCACCACCAGTGGTCAGTTGACAGCTCTGCCCTTCTCTCCACCAGAGTGTTCAAGACATGTGGCCGCAGATCAGATGAAACAACAACAAAGTCAATAATCAAACTGCAGCCTAAGGTATCCTAGTGCCAAGAGCAAATATGGACACCTTTATGCTTGAACATGGCGTTTGTTATGGGCAATCCATGACGTGCACTGAAGTCCAATAACAAAACACCACTCCAATTCAGATCAGGGGGACCATTCCTCCCAACCACACCTCTCCAGGTGTGTTGTTGCCCGCATAAGCATTACGCCGGGGACACACCGGCCGCTGAAGCGCCGCGAAAATGGGACCGCCTTCATTCGGCGCCCTTGTTAAGCTATTCTATAGACCACATGGGCCGCCGAAGCGCCGCGAATCGCCTCGCACCAGTGCTCCAGCCCACGCCGTGCAGCGATCATTTCGGCGTTGGCTCTATTTTTTTCGCGAGCCCCGGGTGAATCGCATCAATTCTGGCAGGAAGTCAAACCTAGACATAAGAGGCAGGCCGGTAAAGTTAACAAAATAAAGCATTTCAAAATAAAATTCCACAATAGTCAAATGTGTTCGCAAACAGACACTAAAGAAAAACCACACGAACACGCACACACATCGAGCTTGTGTGCGTGTGTGACCACGTGAAGGGGGTGTGGTTTTGGGTGTCTTTTCACCGGAGCAAACAGGACAGAGAGGCAGAAAGTCTGAGGAAAGCAGTTAAGATGGATGACTTTAAATTAATTATGGAAGTTGAGAAACACAAGGAGCTGTACGACCCCCGAAAAACATGGTTATTTACCTACCCATTTCGGAAGAAACTGCTAGGATGCAGCTGCAGAATTGGAGCGGGTTCCAAGAGATTCAACTGGCAGAAACAACTCATACCATAGGTACACACACACACACACACACACACACACACACACACACACACACACACACACTAGGGCTGCAACAACGAATCGATAAATTCGATGAAAATCGATTACTAAAAGCGTTGGCAACGAATTGCATCATCGATTCGTTGTGTTGCGCAACTCTTCCAAAAGCCCCCTCCCCTCCTGCCCGCCGTTGCGCGCAGACCAGAGAGCCGGCAGGTGTTTGCAACAGGAACATGGCAGAAGCAGCGAGACCCCAAAAAAGTAAAAACTTCTAAAGTTTGGGAGCATTTTCAGTTAAATCAGGCGAAGACATGCAACGTTTGTAGGTCAGACTTAGCATGGCACGGGGATACTAAGGTGATGATGCAGCATCTTAAACGCAAGCATGTCAGAATCATCAGCAAGGAAGGAGAGAACTCAGTGTCCGGGTAAGTTAAAAACTTTTCAAAAGTGATTCACCCAAGCCCCGGATTATTACACAGGCTAGACATGCCCTAAGCTCGTTAAAAAAAGTCTATAAAATTGTAAGCGCGACGCTATTAGATAGGCGGGGGGGGGACTCGCGCCGCTGCGAACCGGTTCCGCCGTCACATTCCCGCAGAAACTGGTTGATCACACCGGGGCCAGACTACTAACATGTGGCTTTACAGCCACAATGTCCTCAGAAGCGAAAACGCTTTTAAAAGGGAGGGAGGAGTCCTAACTCTCGCTGCAGGCGTGTTTTCTGAGAGTGCAGTTATATACTGGTTAATGTATTTCTGGGTTCAGTTGCTTTCATGTGGCCTAATGTGAGTCTATTTGGGATCATTGGAATGATCAGCAGCATTTCTTGATGTGACTTTATGGCAGTTGCCCAGGGCATCATCGCAAGGAGGATGGCATTCATTTACTTTTGTTTTATTTGGTATTTTTCAGTCATTTGTGGAAATAGTGATTAATTTTGATTAATTCACAGCCTATGTTTAATTACATTTAAAAATTAGTTGTTTGACACCCCCAATTATAATAAATGTCTACAAATGAGATCAAATAAAACAGATGAGAATTGCCCTTAAAGAGCAAGTCACCCCCAAATAAACTTTTTTTTGCTGATAAACTAAATAAACGAGTGTCTAATCGTGCTGCAGACACGTGTCGTCAATAATTTGGCACTTCAGTGCATCTTAGTTCAAATTTAAATATTCTGCCTAAAACTGGCAGTGTTGTGCCGTTGTCAGGTAAAAACTCTGCACTGTATTTTAATTTAAATCTGCCACCGCTATTGGCTAAGAAGTATGCTATTGTAAACTGGTACATTATGATGTCACAATGCTGTCGTGAGCCTGAGTGTGTGTGTATTTGTTAGCGGCTCCGCCCTCTCGGTCTGCCAGGCAACAGCATGTGTTGCATTTTTCAAACATGAAGCGGGAGTGGAGTTAAGACTCTGGTAGGGGTTGACTTGCTCTTTAAGCTGTTTAACTTGGACCAAGCATTTTAGGTCACAGATAGGTGTAGCTTAGGGTCTCTGTCTATACACCTTATAAGACAATTTAGGTGATGGCATGTTGTTTTTCTGCTATTGAACTGTTTTCTAATAATGTTGTGTTTAATAAAGTGAAGGAAGGAGAAAAATAACGTTTCCCTAGCAGTTTTTAAAAATGTCCCTATGTAATCCGATTAATCGATTAATCGTGTCGAGACCCCATCCGATTAATCGATTATCCAAATAATCGTTTGTTGCAGCCCTAACACACACAAACACTCAAACGTAGAGGAAAAGAGCTGAGAAAAGGCAGAGAGGAAATGGAGGACACCAAGTGTTTAAAAGAAAAACTACAGCTGAGCCGAGGCACGCCTCGACTGGGGCGCGTCTGATCTGAACTGAGGAGCGGCGAGCAGCGGCCGAATTTCATGAGCGATTCGCTTCGCGGCGCTTCCGCGGCCGGTGTGTCCCCGGCGTTAAAGTCCCCCAGCAGAACGAGGGAGTCACTTGAAGGACTGCTCTCCAGCAGCCTCTCCAAGGTCTCCAAAGTTACAGGAATTGTTTGATTGCAGTGATCCACCATCAATTTAGTCCAGGCCTGTTCTATGAGTTTATCTTTTGAAATTATTCCATTCAAGCATGGATGAAAAGAAATGTCTGACCTTCAGTAGTTAAAATTTAAAGAAATTTTATTGATTATCTTTTAATCTATTAATCTTTTGACAGATTCAAATTATTTCTATAACCATTGTGGGGTTTTCTTACATTGAACAAAGAGTACCAAAAATGTTGTCAACACCTGGAGATCAAATATACCTCATCTATAATAGCTCCAGGTGGGCATGAAATCCAAGAATTTGATTGCACTTCACCATCATTCTGAACAATGATAACCAATTGTTCACCATGCATCAAATAATAATTAAAATGTAGAAAAAAAATCACGTTGTTGTTGATTGAGTTCTATTTTAGAGCGCAATAAATCAAAATCCTGAGTTGTTTTTATCGTCCACTGCTGAAAGAAGGGGCATGAAGTTGTTGCCTCAGTGTGTGTGTGTGTGTGTGTGTGTGTGTGTGTGTGTGTGTGTGTGTGTGTGTGTGTGTGTGTGTGTGTGTGAGTGTGTGTGTGTGTGTGTGAGAGAGAGAGACAGAGAGAGAGAGCGAGACAGAGACAGCGAGAGAAAGAGACAGATAGAGAGAGAGATTATTTGTACTGTTAGGTAAATACTGTATCTAAAACCACTGGATTAAATCCACAGTATTTATCGGATGTTTATCTTCAATGGACCATTTGTTGTGAACCGGGTTCAAGATGGCCACCACGGGCAACTGACCTCCTCTAAACACAACACATCAGAATGACAATGTGGTAAATTGTGATTTCTTAGTAAACAGTAAATTTGATGAGAGATTATCTTCATTGTATTTATCCTAGTGAATCTATAATTGAACGGGTAAACTAGTAGTAGCACATTCAATGTCAAGGAAAGTGAAGTGTTATCAGGAGAAGGAGAATGATTAAATGGTTAGCAACAGTGTTCAAGGCGATGGCCCCCTCCATGAGGCTACCAGAGCTCAGCAGAACATCATTGTAGCATCTTGTGGAGAGAAAAACACTTAGAGAAATAAAGTTAACAGCTGAAATGGCAGGAAATAATACAGTTAAAGAGGAAATTGTAGAAGAAAGTAGTAGAGTGTGGAAAGTGGTCAGTGTATCCTCCAGCAGTCTAAGCCTATAGCAGCATAACTACAGAGATAACTCTGGATAACCTAGCCTTTTTAGATGGAGGCGTGTTGCAGGCAGGGCAAGGGAGAGCCGTCTTTACCGACTGTACACTCCACCTCCCTGTAATCCCCCACTTGTCCAGATTTAGGCTAACATCAGATTTTAACCATAGGCCCTATCAAATAAAAATGCTTTATGTCTAGTCTTAAATGTAGACAAAGTGTCTGCCTCACGGACTAAAGCTGGGAGCTGGTTCCACAGGAGAGGAGCCTGATAACTAAAAGATCTGCCTCCCATCCTATTTTTAGATATTCTGGGAACCACCAGTAAACCTGCAGTCTGAGAGCGAAGTGCTCGGTTAGGATCGTATGGAACAATCAGATCACTGATGTATGATGGAGCTTGATTATTAAGAGCTTTATATGTGAGAAGAAGGATCTTAAAGTCTATTCAGAATTTACAGTATTTCTCAGTTGCTTTGGTGATTTTCTCACAACAGAATTAAACTTTGCACAACAGTTAGTTCAACCTCCACAACATGTAGTCGTTTTGACACAAACTAGTGGCGGTTGCCTTTGGACATGAAGCAGTTGAGTAAGTACAAATGTCTAAAGAATGGTCACTTTTGACTTGCTATTCATCACTATCTCCTTGCTTTTATCATGAATGTCGCAATTATTTATACTTGTACCGGCTGAATAGTCATTGTCCTAACAACTAATAGTCTTCATTTCATTGCTTGTGTCATTGCACTCAAAAATGTTGAACATCTTGTCAAACAATTTGTACACCCATTTTGAAAACCCTATTTTTAAAGAGTTTCCATGGAAATCTCCATAAATTACTTTTCTCAGGTGAACCTTATCTCACACTAATGAAAATTGGTGTGTGTCCTGGTGACAATCGGACAACGTATGTAGTGGTTTGGGATAATGTTAGCTTCCATCACTCTGCTGTAGTCAGGCAGTGGTTTGCAGCACACGACAGGATGCTTACGGAGTTTCTTCCTCCCTACACTCCATTCTAGGGCTGCACAATATATCGAAAAATTATTGTCATCGCGATAACAGGATGTGCGATAGGCCCATCGCAAAACACGGCAAAAACAGCGATAAATGTTTGGTTCAAACATTTCCATCCGTGTTATACATCAGCTTTTTGTAAACCAGCTCTGTTTTTTACGTGGAAGTATTATTTGACCAATCAAATGTAGTCCTTCTGATATGCGGCCAATAAAATGGTTCCGTTCACATAATACGCCCGCCCCCTACGTAGACCCTTTTGGAAAGCAACACCCGAACAGAGTTAGCGGTGCTGTTCCCTTGTTCGTCATGCCGGCTCAGAGCAACGAACGCACTTTGTGCTGATGTTTCTGGATTCAGCGCTGCTTTCAAACGTGAACGTGACTCAGCTCGGTGTCGTTAATCATTTTTAATGGGCTGACTCCGACATGTGCCGGTGAACCAACCCATGTCACTAGTGTTAGCCCCAGGCTCCAGTTAGCTTCCAGCTAAAAGGCTACAGCACTCTCCTCCCAGTCCCACCCTGCTAAAGAGGGCCTGGAAAAGTTCCCCCACACATCAAAGTGATTTTTCATTTATGAGCTTTTATAACCTTGTTAATCAGGATAGTTGATTTGCTGCTGCACATAAACTGTCAGTCAGAAGCTCTGCTAGCCGCTTATCTTAGAGGAGCTAGTTCAATTTGTTAGCTTGTTATCAGAATCATAGTTGCAGTTTCATCATCTAAGCTGCTTTTTAAGATCTAGGTAAACTTGTTCAATTTGGGGTTAAAAACAAACGTTTTCACATATGTCCCATGTAGTTTTTTTGCCAGTTCCTCTTCTGAAAGGTAGACAATTGTTTTTCTCTTTCCCTCAGAAAATCTTAATATTCTCCTAGTTTGGCCCAGCACAGTTCACTTCCCACTAGCAGCAACAGCCTTATATCATAACCACATAAGTGGAGAAAATGCTCAGCAGCAACGAGAGAATTTGCTGTTGCATTTAAGTGATGTTAACTATTATTTAACATTTAAAGTAATTTTGTGATTTTTTAATGTATTCAAAAACCCTGGTAAGGGATATTTTTCTGTATTTGGAGCATCAGAAAAAGTTTTATGGTGGAGGTGATGTTTTTAAGTCACTGAGAAACTGCATGCATTAGGGCTGTCGCGGTTGAGGAATTCCCCCTGCGGTGAGTCAGGGCAGCTCAATATGCGATATTAATGCACCCCGTTTTTATTTATGTACTTAGCAAATTTGTTTGTTAATTACTAAACTCATGGCAATATTTCCTTTGAAACATTGTTGTTACACATTTAAAAAATGTTAGAAAAAATACATGGCCAATTTTAACACTTTATTGAATGCAGATCAAAGGGCAGTAACGGCATTTTCTGACTGAACTTAAAAACAACATTCAGGAGGTTTAACTTTGAAATGCAAATTTGGCTGCAACATCTAACAGAAATAAAACAAGTGCCCATTTTGTTTTGTGGTTTAAAATAAAGTATACAGAATGAGATGTCCCAGGCACTGTCATTTCACTTTCACACACAAGAATAACTGTGATTTATAACTCGGTCATGTCCTTGTTACGCGCAAGGAAAACCAGCATGTTAACTTTATGCGGTTTGAGAGAGGATCTGAGAGGGGTGACATTTCCAGAGACACTAAAAACCCTCTCGGATGGTGCGCTTGTTGCGCAAATACACATGCACTTACGTGCGACTTTGGACAGCAATGGAAATCTCTCATGGTTGTTGTGCCGCCATGTCAGAGGGTTTTCATTAGGGTCAATGGGTTCCTCCTGCAGGTAGCGAGTGAGCTCCAGCTCGGCTCTAACGCTCTTCGGGACGGTTGCAGAAGACGTCCTTGTCCATGACTTCAGCAGGTGTCCAAGCGTTTTTTTTTCCTTTGCCGCTGGTGGCAGCACTGCCTGCTCCAAGGTCTCTGGCTGGGCTGCAGCTGATGCACTGGCACCGCTCCCTCCATCTTCCATGTGTACCATCTCCTCGATCAGCGCGGACTTTACCTCTCAGCATGCTCTGTCGTGAGATTTAATCAAGTGCGGTAATGGCGGTGACACGTCATGCAGCGTGGTGGGTTTCTTAATATCGCGATATTTTCTTCTTGCGGTTACCGCGACAGCCCTAGCATGCATGCAGTTTGTTGTTTTGCTGCTAATACAGTAGCAGGTGCAGCTGCATATGTTTGCAATAAAAATGTTATGTTGTAATGGAATTCATGCATTAGTTTTTGTTTGCTTTGAACCCAGAGCAGACGTCACACGCTAGATGACATCAACACTGCATACTTTAGTATTTGTTCATTTATCGCGAGTGATATCGATATTAAGCACTGTTATCGAATATCGCAGGTTTTCCTAATATCGTGCAGCCCTACTCCATTCCTAAATCCAATTGAGGAGTTTTTCTCTTCCAGGAGGCAGAAGGTATATGACAGGCATCCACATACCCAAATGACCCTGCTAGCAGCTATGGATGCAGCTTGTGATGACATCACAGCAGAGTCCTGCAGAGGGTGGATTCGACAGTCCAGAAGATACTTTCCCCCATGCATTGATAGAGCTGACATTCCCTGTGATGTTGATGAAAATATGTGGCCAGACAGACGGGAACGTTTAGATGTCAATGACTGATATGCAGCACTGTCTGTTCAGTTTATTTTTTTGTTTCATAACTACTGCAGTAAGGTTTACTGTCTAAGTGAGTTTATGTTTGCTGTAAAATGTTTGTTTTACTGTATTTCCCCAGTTGCACAATGCTGTGAACAGTTTCAATTAAATAGTATCAAGAGTGCATATGAAGTGCCTTGCATGCTGTCCAGACTTGACATGTCATTGGGAAGCACCTACTAAGAAATCCGTCACAATGAGAGCATGTTCAAACCATTTGATTTTGTGACCAAAGGTGCTGATGTAATGACTTGTAATTGTGACAGCCCTGACACTTTGATATAAGTACTTGCTTTTGATGAATATATTTTCTGTTTTGAGCAACTGACTTCTTTTTGATGAAGTGACTCACTTTTGCAAGTTATCCACCATGTTTTGCGGTTTGCACTAATTGTTTTGAGAAAAGCCTTAATAGTGGTGCAGAGATCAATTCTGTTGTGAGAAATGCACCAAAAGCAACTGAGAAAACCTGTAACAGGTAGCCAATGTAGGGAAGCTAAGACAGGAGAGATATGATCTCTCTTATAAATTCTCATCAGAACTCTAGCTGCACCATTTTGGACAAGCTGAAGACTTTTAACTACATTCTGTGGACTTCCTGAGAATAATGAATTACAGTAATCCAGTCTTGATGTAATAAATGCATGAACTAGTTTTCCAGCATCACTCCTAGAAAGGATGCTTCTAATCTTAGCAATATTCCGAAGGTGGAAAAAGGAAATCCTGCAAACCTGTTTAACCTGGGATTTGAATGACATGTCCTGGTCAAAGATAACACCAATGCTCTTTACTTTGTTCTCGGAGATTAATGTAATGCCATTCAGGTCAGGTGATTGGCTAAGCAATTTCCTCTTCTTAATTTCAGGTCCAAAGATGAGAACTTCAGTCTTGTCTTGATTTAAAAGCAAAAAGTTTAGAGTCATCCAATTTTTTATGCCCTCAAGACAAGCCTGTAATCTAACTAACCGATTAGGATAATCAGGGTTAATCGATTAATATAACTGAGTATCGTCAGCATAACAATGGAAGTTTATCCCATGCTGTCTAATGACTTTGCCAATTGGGAGCATATATATAGTAAAAAGAATTGGTCCAAGCACTGAACCCTGTGGTACTCCACAAGTAACCCTGGAGTATGAAGATGATTTGTCATGTACATTTACAAAATGAAATCTGTCAGACAGGTAGGATTTAAACCAGCCTAACAATGTTCCTTTGATCCCTACAACATGTTCAAGTCTTTCTAAAAGAACATTGTGATCAACAACACAAGATTCTTATCTGAGGCCATGAGAATATCATTTGTAACTCTCACTAACGCAGTTTCAGTGCTGTGATATTTTTTATAAAGCACAAGACTATTTTTCCAGGGCAAGTAGGACTCCTCCTGGTGCGTAGAGCGCCATGTTCTCTCCAATTTTCTAGAGTTTTGTTTTAAAGTTCGTTAATGAGAATTGAACCAGGAAGCCAACTTCATGTCCCTAATTACTTTCTTTTTTAAAGGGGCAACATCATCTAATGCCACACGTAAAGAGGAAGTACCATTATGAACTAGATCATCAATTTGTGAAGGGCTAGAACTGAAAATAGTGCCCTCTGCTACATGCCTCTGAGATGCTGAGGACAGTAAAGATGGAACAGTTGATTTAAAAGATGCAACAGCGTTGTCAGATAGAGACCGATTATAGTGAAATTTACTTTCATGTCTCGAGAACTCAGTTATAAAAAACTCAAAGGTTATCAGAAACCTGTTTTCAAAGGCATCTAGAGGGTGCATGTGGTGAGCAAAAGCTGGGATTGTACTTACAACCATACACAACATTACATGTTGGCAAATCATCTGCTTCATGTCAGTTCTTCACATAAAACAAATTGAGTGTTGATATTTCAGTTTCAGGCAGAATAGAAAGCGTCAGAACATGTCTCACAACATCTCAGTAGTTCTTAAATCTGCTGTCAGAGTCAGGCCAGACTGCTCTAAACTGTCACTTCAACACCTTTTTGACATGTTGCTGGCTGCCTTATTTTAATAGTCTGGATAATGTTAGAAACCATTTAAACAAATACCTCTTCATCCATGTCAGCTAAAGCAGGGGCGCTTCAAGCAGTGGCTGTTACTTTTGATGTCTAAATCACCTGACGTTAGATATTGGCTACGACTGAGATGTTAGAGGCACCTTGTGTAGTGAATTTCTTTTTCACTATTAGCTCTGTAGAGTGATGCTGTGAAGTCACTGTTTTGGTTTTAGTCTAGGAAAGTCAGCAAAAAAGACTGCTAATTACAATTCTGAAGATTGTTTTTAGATCCTGGCTTTGTTTTGAGGAGGGTAAGACTGGGATGTGCTTTGAAAATTCCCAAGGGCACACACAATACCCTTCACTTGGGCCACTTGGTGTAAACATAACTTCCCACGGTTACTGTGCAGACTCGTGAGCCTACAGTTGCCGTTCCTTTGGCTGACCTCCTACTTGCGCTCTGTGCCAAGCAGACTGTATTATGCAACAGACCTGCATTTCTCCTCCTAATATAGATTAAGGCCAGTCACAGCCCAGCCTGAATCAATTCACCAACCCTCCATGTGAACCTGCTCTTGGATAAATAAGGCTTTGTTGTTTGTTAAAAGAGAGGAATAAAGAGATCACAGAGAGTTGAGCCATTCAGTTTTCAGGCAACCAGCATGACAGGATTTGGTTCTGGAGTTTATTTAAACAGCCTAGAAGATTATCCTTAAACTTTTGAACTTACAGTACATTTCTCATGTAAACGGGGTGGATTTGTAATCCTCACACCCTACAGCCAGGGTTCAACCTCCTGCTATATGTTGAACCACAACAGGAAGCGAAAAGAACAATGATCCATCAGTGGCAGGAAAGGCGGAAGGGAAAGCACCACGTAAAGGGCAGAGGAGATGTAATTCAATTTGCCACAGCTCCAACTCATCATCCTCCAACAGCACAAAGGAACAAGAAGAATGTCGTATTTTGGTGGGGTGTCAAAGGGCGGGACCTAGATGACACATTATAATTCATCATTTACACCCGAGCCTCTGCACTAAGTAAACAATCTTTCTGTGGTAAAGAAACAATGAAATGATTCAACTGCTGACCACATTATGTTCTGCAAACCGCTTTGCAAAAGTAAATATAATTTCCCTAAAAAGCAACAAGTTCTTTATTTTTAGGATTGCAAAAGTACAAATTGTCTTTTTTTAAACTTTTCTTCAATGCTCTCACTGATGGAAGGAACCAATTAAGACTTCCCACAGTTGGATAAAATAGAACTAGGCAACGCTCTTGCACAGGGCGACAAAACAACATCTGGGGAGTTTCGTGGACCTGGACCCAACATGTTTTCTTCCCTGATCCACTTAGATCTGACACCACCTTCTTGCCCAGTGCTCCATCATGCTGGAGAAGACATTGTTCAGTCTGCTCATGGATGGTTGGAGGAGTCCCTCTGGGAGGATGTTTAGGTACCTTCTTTGTTCGTGGTTAACATAAACATGAACACAATTCTCAGTCGCCATGTTCTACGTATAAGTGCTACTGAAATGTCTTACATTTACAGTCGACTGTTAATGGAGTGTGTTGTAATTATTTGACACTAGTAACATTTTCTTTCTATTAGGTTTATTTTTTCTGACTTTGCTAAAGCTAAAAGTACGTTTTTGTAATCTCCCCTTACTGTACCAATAATGGTAAATGATCTGTATTTATAAAGCACATTCTAGCATTCTGCAACCCCTCAAGGTGCTTTACAACAAAGTTATTCACCCACACACATTCAAACACTGGTGGTGATGAGCTACAGTGTAGCCACAGCTGTGCTGGAACACAAAGAAAGAAATGAGGCTGCCAAGCGCAGGCACCACTAGTTCCTCCAACCACCACCAGCAAGCAATGCGGGTTAAATGTCACAACGACTGTGGCAAACAGGGCTCGAACCTGCAACCCTTCGGTTATGGGGTTGGCATTTTACTCCCCTGCCATTGTTCCTGAAAATACAGGATGGGCCATTTATATGGATACACCTGTACCTGTGCAGGCATTTCAATTCAATTCAATTCAAAGATACTTTATTAATCCCAGAGGGAAATTAGAGTTTCAGTACACACAATTCAGGGATCAGACATGCATGGGCAAGACACATGACAACAATTGGTGACTGTGGTCATTCGCAACCCTGAGTCGCGCTACCTTAATAGAGATAAGAGGGTTACATGAGGACTGGTTCAGGTGGAGGGAAAAAAAGGCACTTCAGAGTTACCCACCAGGAGGGCAGCTTTGCTCTGCAAAAAAAAAAAAAAACACCTCAGACAGATATGCAACAGACTTCAGACATCACACAACATAAGTGTCCACTAGGTGGGTTGGTGGGTTTGGGACTATCCACACTTCGTTGCTGCAGCCACTACAAGCAGCGCATGTCACCTCAGTCTGAACAGGGGGAGGAGCATTGAGGGTTGGAGGGTTGCAGTGACCCTGGAATGACTCAGCGGCCTTCCCGCAGAACCACCCAGGCTGGGAAAGGAGACAGAGTTGAGTTGCCATAGCGACGGCTAGAGCTGAGGAAAATAATCAAATAATCGATGCATCGGGATGCGGACATAAACGATTCTGCATCGTAGAAGAGTACACCATAATCGATTATAGTGGGCTCCAGCCCTAGAACTTCCTGTTGGTCTGCACTCACGTCGAGCTAAAGGCAGAGCAGATGTGAGCAGCTGCGGGAGAATCTGCATCAACACTATTTTGAAACTAATGGTCATCCCTGTGGCTTTTCATGATGATTATGTTAATGGCGGCACCAGCGCACCATCCAAATCTGTCAGAGTGAGCGTCCTCCATATTTACCAAGTGGTTCCGCCTTAATGTGGTACTGCAGGGCTGAGCGCTTGAGTTGTAACCTGAGACCGAACTGGAACCGAATCAGCCCGACCGGTTCTGTTGGATTATGTTAATTGAGCGGGTTGTCGTGCGGCGCGCTCCGCTCGCACAGCAACTGAGGGGGGGAAGGGACTGCTCACTCAAGAGGATCGGAGGACGCTCCTCCAAACCGATGCTCCAAACACACGTTATTATTTTCATAATTTAATTATTATTTCTCCTGGAAGCGCTCAGTCAGACTGCTTGTTGTAATGTAGGGAGATCCGGTCTTGGGGAGGGGGCGGGGTCAGTGACGGCGGCTGCAGCGTGATCGTCTGTCTCTTTTATTTAGGGACACGGAGAAGTTAAAAGGAGAGAGAAATAGAAGATAGAATTCTTGTTCCACTTTATTCTTTTGTTTCATGATGATAAACTGATGTTAAATTCAGCTTAAAGAGAAGCTGGGAGGAAGCTTTGGTTCATTTTAAGTTACAGGAGGTCTTGTCTCCTATCTGCTCCTCCAGAGACAGCATGGACATGAGGGTTACATGGTGAGGGTCACACAGGACAGGTTAGTGGAAAGGTTTGTAGTTAGCTGGTTAGTGAAGGAGATCTATCAGCTGGGTAATTTAATCCTAATCCAGCCCACAGCCTTCTGCTGGTGTTATTATCAGAAAGAATAAAACACACATCTTAAATATTATTGGAAGTGTAGAATTTGTTTTATGTTTTATTTTCTGCATCAAACAGAATTTGATTCATTCCCCAACATTTCAGAAACGAACCACTGGGTTCAAATAAAATAACAAACTAAGTCAAACATTTCATTTGGTGTTTTTTCTGACACCCTTCAACTGTGGCATAAATATCTGACTCTAGAGCTGCTCAGAGACATTAAATACTCATATATGAACCCATTATTGTATCTGATTAGTACATTATGTTGTGTCCTGTGGGTTTTCAGTACTTTTTTAGATTTTGTGAGATTTTGTAAAGCGTGTTTTCTCAGCCTGAGGCGTGGTGTTGAACGAGGAAACAGATTGTTTTGCTTTGTTAAATCTTCTTAAATGTTTAAATGTTTTGTCCTAACCTGTTGTGAATGGAGAACTTTTGAGGGATGGCAGGTTGTATCAATTACGTTTTTGATAAAAAAAAAAAGCAATTATCTGACATCTTCTATTTATCGATGAAAACAAATCAATATGAAATAATCGTGATGCATTGTGATACATCGGGATATCGAATCGAATTGAATCGTTGACCCAATAATCGTAATCGAATCGAAAGACAAGTGAAGATTCACACCTCTAGCGACGGCACTTTCCACAAATCTTCTGAGGGGGGAGTTTTCGTTGGAGCCTTGCAGACTCAAGGGCACCAGATTCCGATTAGAAATTGTTTTGGGGCCAGACAGAGATAATTTCCTCTCTGTCTTTGGTCCTCAACCTCTCAAAATCTCAATAATGGACATTAATCTATCCCAATCCATGCTGAATCATCCACTCTATCCTTAAGGGCATCCTTCTATTGTGGCAATGAATGAATCTCAGCCAAAGTCCCAAGCTTATGAATCATCTCGAAAATTATGTGAGTCTGTGAATTCACAGCATGGTGCAAACCATCTCTGAGCTCCGGGAGCAGGCCAGAATTCCTCGACAGCTCGTTAATTTTCCGGTAAGCCAGGAAGCCTCCAATGCCAATGAGCAGGAAACCTGACACCAACACCACGAATATCCACATGTCTTCAGAGCTCTCCACAGACAGCTGAGATAAACAAATCACGTTCCACTGTTTCCAGGAGTCCATGATGTGTCCAACTGGGTCTGCCCCCTCACATACGCTAATGCGCCACAAACAGAATGCTAATATCACCAACCATTCCCATTTTATTAAGGTGTATCCATATAAATGGCCTACCCTGTTGATCAGAGTATTGAATATCATTCTTAGTTTCGGTACGGTGTTAGAAAATGTAGTATCATGACAACCCAAGTCCCTGGTGGTTTACCTCGAGACTGGAATCTTCTCACCATGGAGCAGAAGAACCCACACCAGCCTGATATTCCTAAACAGATCTCTACTGGTGGGCTGGCATTAGATGACGGTCCTGGTGCTGCTGGACTCTTTTGGCACCCTAAGATATTTATCACAAATGAGGCAGAAGTCTATTGTTGATTGAGTTTTGCAAACTGTCACCATAAAAACGGATGCAGAAAATACTGTGGCAATAATTGTGTCCTTCTCAAAACATTTGCCCTCAGCTGCACTAGTTCATCTACATGTGGCTGTAAAGCAGGTTAATATTTGAGCTGCATCAGGAATTAGAATTTGATTCTCTTGCTGTCAACTCTCTTTAAAACGACCGATCAAGATGTCAGGTTGGTGGAGCTGGCTGGTCCAGAATTTCAAACAAATCGCTGACTGCAGATGAAACAATACTCATCCAAAGGATCTGGATTTTGAAAATCCATGCAAATTAGTTTAGCTAACTTATTCATTTCTAAAAGCAAATGTAATTTCATTTGGACACAGTACAGCAGAGGAAGTCATATTTCATGTTGCTGGAACCAGAGCCTGATCTTTGTTGTAAACAAAGCCCCTCCCAAATTAGATTGGCTTACAGTGTGTGTTCGATATAACATTACATATTTGTTCTATGGCTATATGACACTGGATCTTCAGTTTAGTTATCATTAAAACAGATGAAGGGAAAATACCTTCAATCTTCCATCAAACATCTCTGAGTTCTCTTTCTGTAAGTGTGCCCGAGACAGAGGCAGTAAAACCCTAGAACTTCCTGTTGGTCTGCACTCACGTCGAGCTAAAGGCAGAGCAGATGTGAGCAGCTGCGGGAGAATCTGCATCAACACTATTTTGAAACTAATGGTCATCCCTGTGGCTTTTTGTGAAAGCAAATAAAGTCAAGTGAAAACAGCAGTGCACACAGCAGGAAGGGAGATGGCTGAGTGATGACAGTGATGATAGACGCCATTCCTCAGGTTTTCAGAGACAGGGTCACAGCACACTTCAGTCCAGGGCTTCCAAGCTCACTGGACCACCTGGTGCTGACAAGTTATGAAGTAGCTGTCATGTTCTCATAAAATCCAGTGGGCAGATTTAATCTGACAGTAGCTTAGCTCAGGTTTGATCTCCCTGGCTGCTATTAAATCATTTTATGGAAGCTTTCATTCTTACAAAGGAATGTAAATGTTTTACAGAACCTCTTGGATTCCTGTGTGTTAACAGATTTAAGTCAACAAGATCTGATTGTGATCAACGATGGAAATATATTTTAGCAAAATAACTTCATTCTCTAACTAATCCCCACACATGTCACCACAGGATAATTGTTCCTTTGCTCCAAAGCTGATTAACAACTTGGAGTTTGGGAAATCCATTCCTGTCTGTCAGCTGCTGAGAGCCTGGATTTAACCACTTGTTTCTGGAGCTAGTGATCATTGGGCAAACAAGTGAGTCTGAATAATGGCTGCAAGGATTTATTCCATCATACAGAAGTCTCCATTTACTTGGATTTTACTCCCCTAAGTTGTGAAAGCAGGCCAACTGCAGGAGTGTTACGTCTGGGATGGCCAGCCTTCTCACTGCACCAAGAAACGGGCCTTTCAACACCAGCGGTATCACTTAATGCAAAACATGAACCTACCGTAAAAACAGCTAATTCCATAGCTCCACTAAGAAGTGAACAATGTCTGAATCAGTCAAAGCAGAACTAACTAAGTGTGTGTGAAAGGATAGACACACACAGATCACATTTGACACAGTTGAGCTAACAGCTAAAATGGACCAAGGCCAAAGTGGACCATCACCATCCCAAAACCACCCTAAGATCAAAAAGGTCATAGAGGTTCACTCAAACACTATTTTATTACCCTTTAAACATCTAAATGCTTTACATTACATGGGTATTCTGGCAGAAACATAGCTGTAATAAAAGAGCTACAGCTAGCTGTTGCTCATTTCTACTGGGAAATACAAAATTCTGTGCAAATAATGATGCATTAAGAAACTGATGGCAGTTATAGATTTCAAGGCATTTGCATAACCTGAAGTGGTTTCTGGAGTGGACAGCCATCTACTTATGCCTTGGCTTCACTCAGACTAGCTGTTAGCTCATCAATCCGCTCATTGAAATAGACATCACCAAGTCAGATGGTGTCCAAACTCCATTTCAAAAGACGTGAATCATCCTCTTAAAGCTCAGGATAGAATCAGGAAGAATCTGAAGTTTATAGAACAGGTTTTACTATTATATTTTATTCGGTTATTAAAACAAAGTACACCTTCTCAGGTGGAATTAGATCAGTTATGTAAATTATCACTTATCAGAGTTATTTCTATAAAGAAACTGTTCCCAGTCTAGGACCCAGATCAAAAACTGGTGATTGCTACCAGCTCTCGGGCAAAAGCTCGAACAAAAATAAAAAGAAAACAGCATAGCTGTTTTTACCAAGCTGCAAACACGGCAGCCAGCTGAATTTATGGCAGTGGCCACAGACTTCTACCACGCCTCTCTCTCTGCAACACTTCCAACTTTCCAACAGTCCTTTGACTGCTCCTCCAGGACAAAAAATAAACACTGCATTTAATGTATGTAAATACCGGAGAAGTAGCCAGCCGAGTCTCGGCTCTGATGCAGAATCACTTGTTCCAAGAAGCAAAATAACTTCCTACATGCACATTGTGTGACTTTTTATACATTTCTCTAATAGAAAGTTTGTTTTCTTCAGTGATTTAAAAATGGATTATTCAATCCAATCACGTTAACTAGAACATAAAAGAGAAAAGCTACAGAAAGAAAACAAACAAAACAAATCCAAGTAAACACCGTGGTGCTTTAACAGGCATGGGTGTGTTCTTCAGCGTTACACGAGCTGGACTAGGTGAAGAACACCTGTTTTGTGTGCAGGTGAACAGGTGGGATGCTTTCTAACTATGACTTGGATGTTCTGGCTTCACTTTGAACAAGAGGAGGGGACTGAGAAACTTGGTCTGATGTTTATTCATGTTGATGATGCAACTCCACAACATCTGCTCCACCCAAGTGTGGTTCCAGCCGCAGAATTTTTTTCAGGTTTTCATTCTGACCTGAAGTTCATTTTGTTTTGCACAGTTTGTTTTTGTTTGTGTGAAACTAAACAGGATGTAATGTTCATGATGATGAGTCTTTTCCTCCATGTGTGAATTTTAAAGACTATAAATTAAGATTATTGGCACTGGTGAACACGTGGTGGTGTTAACATCAGCTGGGGTAAAATCCACCCACTGGCAGCTAAAAAAGCTCCAAGCTACAACGTTTCAGACCAGTGGGGATTCGGTGTTACAGACATGGCAACAACCCTACTTCACTTCTCTTTCTTCCACTGCTATTTAACATTTTAACAAAAGTCTAAATGAATGCCCCCAGATTGTGGAAATGACCGTTTTAGTGGTGATATAAAATGTGAGGGATAAATGTTCACATAGAGCCAGTAGATGAAGATAATATCCGCTGGATAAGTTACAGCTGCTCAGAGTGGAACTGTGCTTTTAGTGGGCGGCTGCCAGAGGCGGTGCTGGAAAAACCCAGTGTGTACGCAGCTAACATTCTGTAACAAACAACATTTACAAACATACATGTCCAGTATGCATGGCATTAAAGAATAAAGAAAGCATTAAAAAGCTCAGGCGTGGTGGTCTGTGGCCACAGAACTCTAAATCTACAGCTCCGTGTCTTCAAAATGTCGTGTGTTCAGATTAGGAAGAGCTCCTCCACCATATGAATGTCATAAAACATATTTTTGTGCAGTAATGAAGTCAGTTGTCTGCAGCGCAGCACATAACACATGGCCTGTTACGGTGATGAGATGCAGTACGCTGCAGCGAGACCTCTTTAACTTAACTGTCTTGTTTCAACAAGGAGACGAGATGAAGCATCATCTTGGTTTAATTCTAAGCATAAAACAAACAAAGTTTGTTTGTAAAAGCCCTGAAAATGCTCATGGCCTCCAAACACAACTCGTGCCAAACACATCAACAAGCAGCAAGGCTTCAGTGAGGAGAGGAGAAAAGCTCCGTGACTTCAGCTCACTGACCTTATGAGATAAAGACACATTTGTCCCTAGAGGGAGAAGACAACTGTCTGCAAAACTGATGATGGCTGTCTCTTAGCCTGAGCAGAGGATAGAACTGCTATTTAGCAACAGAAAACATTCATTTGTAAAATGACTCATTGTCCACTGTAAGTGTGCATCTTATTGTGTTGCACACTTCATTCCCCTTCAGAAGGCTAATCCCACCACAAGCATCTTTTAAAGTCAGACGAAGAAGGCAGAACAAGGACAAAACACAATGGTGGCTTACAAAACAATCCCAAAGTTATTCTTTCCATGTTTTCAGTTACGAGCTGTGCTATATATATATTCTCCATTCAGTCCTCTTTCCAAGTATCCAAGTCTCCAATCAGACCCCAGGCTGAATAGTTGCTGTGTGAAGCAGCTGCCAATGAGGATCTAGTAACTAAAGTAAAACACATTTTTAAGCTCGCCTTTCTGCTTTGACCTCCAGGCTTCCGTAGCAGCTCCTCTCTGCTTTTATAGCAGTACTGTCTGTCTTAGTTTTCTTTATATGACTATTTTACTTATTCCAACTTTCAAACTAATGTCTGGAATGTAGTAATTTCTTTCTTATCCCATCTGGACTTGAAGTTAAACATTTCAGTGGTAATTTATATGCAAACCAGTATATTAAAAACACCTCCAAAGAGCTGAACTTTTCCACCTGCAGACATAATCTGAACTCAGTTTCTCAACTCAGTGAATAATTGCGTTTAATGGGCATTTTCAGAAACTGTGCAGCCATCCATCTTGTTTTCGGTCATTACCCCAACCCATGACTAGCTCCAACCTCTCTTCACCACAACAGATTGGGGCAATTTACTCATCGCTGCCGATGCGGACCCCAGTCTACTCATTTCCTGCGCCATTCTACTCTCACTCGTGAACAAAGCCCCCAACATGCATCTTAATTCATCCATTTAGAGCAGAGGCTCATTTTCAATTGTAACAAAATAAACCAATTTTATTTTTAAGAGAGTGCACACAGTTCCCCTATAGATGTTCAGACATACAGTGCGTATGCAAAGTATTCAGACCCCCATCAGTGTTTCACTCTGAAGTGAAGCAGCCATTTGCTAAAATCAATTAAAGACATTTTCCTCACTGATGTACACACAGCACCCCATAATGACAGAAAAACAGAATTTTAGAAATGTATGCAGATTTATCAAACTAGAAAACTGAAAGATCATATGGTGCTAAGTATTCAGACCTTTTGGTCAGTATTTAGTAGAAGCACCCTCGTGAGCTAACACAGCCATGAGTCGTCTTGGTAACGATACAACATGTTTCTTACACCTGGATATGGGGATCCTCTGACATTCTCCTTACAGATCATCTCCAGTTCTGTCAGGTTGGATGGTGAACATTGGTGGACAGCCAGTTTTAGGTCTCTCCAGAGATGCTCAATTGGGTTTAAGTCATGACTCTGGCTGGCCCACTCCTCTGTTATTTTAGCTGCTTGCTTAGGGTTGTTGTCATGTTGGAGAAGGTTCTTGTCCAGGACATCCCTGTACTTTGCTGCATTCATCGCTCTCTCGATTACAACCAGTCAGTGCAGCCGAAAAACTACCTCACAGTATGATGCTGCCACTGCCATGCTTCACTGTGGGGACTGTATTGGACAAGTGATGAGCAGTGTCTGGGTTTCTCCACACATACTGAATAGAGTTAAAGCCAAAACGTTCTATATTGGTCTCATCAGACCAGATAATTTTATTTCTCACCATCTCGGGGTCCTTCAGGTGTCTTTTAGCAAACTCCATGCCGGCTTTCATGTGTCTTGCTGAGGAGAGGCTTCTGACGGACCACACTGCCATAAAGCCCTGACTGGTGGAGGGATGCAGTGATGGTGGACTTTCTACAACTTTCTCCATCTCCTGACTGCATCTCTGGAGCTCAGCCACAGTGATCTTTGGGTTCTTCTTTACCTCTCTCTCCAAGGCTCTTCTACCCCAGTAGCTCAGTCTGGCCAGGCAGCCTGCTCTAGGAAGGGTTCTGGTCATCCCAAATGTCTTCCATTTAAGGATTATGGAGGTCACTGTGCTCTAGGAACCTTTACTGCAGCAAAGATTTTTTGTAACCTTGGCCAGGCCTGAGCTCTTCAGACAGTACCTTTGACCTCATGATTCTGATTTGCTCTGACATGCATTGTGAGCTGTAAGGTCTTATATAGACAGAAATGTCAGTGTGAAAATGGATAGTCAGTTTTGTCTTGATAAACACATGAACTTGGTGGTGAGTACTAACTTTTTTCGCTTGAGACAGCCAAAAAAGATTAAAACCCTGTTATCGCAACAATAATTTCAAATCAATCAAGTCCAATCAGTATAATCAAACACAGATGGACTCCAATGAAGGTGCAGGACCATCTCAAGGATAATCAGAAGACATGGAAAGCACCTGAGTTAAATATATCAGTATCACAGTGAAGGGTCTGAATACTTGGGACCATGTATTATTTCAGTAATTATTTTTTATAACTCTGCTGAACTTTCTAAAATACTGTGTTTTTCTGACAACATGGGGTGCTGCGGATACATTAATGAGGAAAATGTTTTTTTAATGAGTTTAGCAAATGGCTGCAATATAACAGAGTGAAAAATTGATCCAAATCTAATTTATTTATAAAGCACCAATAAAAAGCAACGTGTACCAAAGTGCTGTATAATAAAAACATGTATAAAGAAAGAAATAATACAGTTTGCAGAAATCCTGTAAGAGTTGTAGTAAAAACCAACCACTTCAATGGAAGGCCAAATAAAAAAGGTGTGTCTTCAGGCCAGATTTAAATACAGTGTTTTAGATCTATAAACAGCTCATTTCACAAGGTGGGACCAATCACCGAAAGGCTCAGTCTCCTCTGCTCTCACGTTTTGTCAGGGGAACCACAAGTAGGCCACAATCAGCTGACCAAAGAGACAGCACAGGCACATGTGAAGTCAACAACTCTGACAGGTATTGTGGGGCAAGACCATTTTGGCATTTAAAAACAAGTAACAAAATTTTAAAATCAATTTGGTACCTGACCGGAAGCCAATGAAGGCCCGAAAGAACCGGTGAAATATGGTTGTACTTTCGAGTATCAGTTCAAAGACGTGCATTCTGAAGCAGTTGCAGGTGTGAAATCAAAGCCTGGCTGACACCCATGTACAGGGCCTTACAGTAGTTCAGTCTAGTCATCACAAATGTGTTGATAAAAAATTTGAAATTATTGTTGCGATAACAGGCTTTTAATCTTTGTTGGCTGTCTCAAGCGAAAAAAGTTAGCACTCACCACCAAGATCATGTGTTTATCAAGACAAAACTGACTATCCATTTTCACACCGACATTTCTGACCATGGGCTTAAGAAACTGTTAATGTTCCCAAATCCAAGCAATCAGTACCACCTGAGAGTTTGGGGCCAACTTAAAGAACCTCAGTTTTAGATTATACGAAATACAATAAATTTTCAGACATCCAAGATTTAACCACAGCTGTACAAGTTAATAACTGTTCTACCCTCTGACTTTGTTCATGGCCAAAACAATTGTGACTCTGATGGGTGTCTGAATACTTTCCATACCCACCGTAACTCTCCACAAGCTCTCCTGCCCTACTTGATGTAGTTTCTGAACACTGTCATCTAATTAAGACCATTACCTTTCATGTCCCATTTTCCACCCCTCCTTTGAAGCTAAGGTGCCATTAGATGAACAGTCTCTCCAGAACCCCTGTCCATTTATCATCTTTCTATGAAAGCAAAACAAAGGACCTTGCAAGGCATTAATTTGTTATAGCAGCCTTGCCAGACAGGACGTCTTAATCTGCCTGCATGACTGTTTTGAATTTCACCATCAGACCCTAGTTCCCCTGTTTTGTAACAAGGATTAAACGGCACACATGGCAGGGCTGTGCAGGGAAAACACCGGCCTTCTGCCCTTGGCCAGATGTTAACAGGCTGATCCAGCTAAGGTTGTGTGTCCCTCATATTTATTTATCTTCTCTTTCCTACACGATAACAAATTCCAGTTAATCTCAGCGCAGTAGGAAGCACCCTCGTCACATTTATGTTAATGTTTAACATCACTCTGAATAAACTACAAAGACCGGAGAGTTTTAAAATCCCTCAATATTACACTAACCATAGAGCTAAAGCAACTGAGCTTGTATGTCTCATCTAAAAGTCTGCTCCATCTGTTTTGTTCAGCATGACTCAACCACTAGCAGAAGAAAAATTACTAGCCTACCGTTACTTTGATTACATAAGAAAATGTAACAGGTTTTTAAAAATAGACAGTTGCACTGAATGTTCAACTTACTGTTTTATGTGCCGTTACTAATATAAAGGCTAGCACTTAGCTTTTATAGTTCACCAAAAATCAATGAAATGTGCAAGAAAAAGAGGAAGAACTTAGATTTTTTTTGTTGGCAGCCTGGAAGTTAAAGTAAGAGAGTAATGTCTTTGAAGGCAAAGCAAAGACCTAACGTCAGAGCAGTCTACACTTGTTTCAGGGAGCTGAAGGAGGCTACGAAATCATGGGCTGATGGTGACCTGACTTTGTTACTACTGGACTTGTAAGTATTCAATTCAATTCAATTCAAGTTTATTTATATAGCACCAAATCATGACAAGTGTCGTCTCAAGGCACATCACATAGTAAACATTCCAATACAGGTCAGTTCATTAAGCTAATCAGAAAAAAGTTTCCTTTATAAGGAACCCAGCAAATTGCATCGAGTCACTGACTAGTGCCAGTGATTTTACAGCAATCCTCAATATTCATTTGTCTAACAAGTGTAGATTTTTTTTAACTTCGTGGCTTATTTAGTATCAGCTGGCTCCTGTTAGCATTAGCAACATTCTGTAGCAGGGATTGTTTCCAACTGTTTTAGTTCCACCTTCAACCAGTAGGAGGAAAAAGATGGAAACTAAATGTTGATTGAACAAATTCATATTATGAACTGTGACTGGACTAAAGCATAAATACTAAACGGATATCTAGGTGGGTTTGAGGGAATATTCACCTCATGTACAATTTTTTTTTGCCCTTTTCTGACAGGTCTGCAATCATCTAAATCTGAGCTGAATATCAGCATTGTCACAGAGCGTAAGCAGTACACGGTCCCAAGAAAATATATTAAATATAAAGCAAAGAAGTGGGTAAAACATATCATTAAAATAACTAATTGGGATTCATCTGCTTGTTATTGTTGCCCTGAAAACACTCTAAAATAAATGGTACATTGTTGCATGATTAAAGTATATTTTACACTCTGGCAAAGGAACCAAATGAATCAGTTAAACAAATGAGTGGCATAAAAATTGTACTGTATTTCCCTGCAGTGGTTTAATTATAATCACAACTCGATGACACTTCCTCATCCGCTGCCCTTTCATCTTGTTGGGGGCGCCACAGGGCTCTTGTCTTGGCCCTAATGTTGGTGCTCTCTTAGAAATGTGTTTAAGTTTGTTCATGAGCTTGAACATGGTCTCTTCACTGCTATTGTGTCATATTACTGGATTCTGCTTGAATTTGATAATCAGTTTGAAATTGTTACTTTTTAAATGTCTTGTTTTCCCAAAACAAGAGAAGAAGAACTAGAAAAGACAGAATAACCAATGTTTCTCAGTGCTGACACCCTAAGTATGAAATTGGCAACCCACCCATGTCATTAAAAATAAACAAATCCAATATAAACATTCATTATAGAAGTGAATTCAGAGTTTATAAAACCATTCTACACTGGAATCTCCAATGTCACCTAACCTCAATGGTGTTCACCCACCCTCAGCCCCCAAGCTGTGAACTTTATTACCAACAGCTGACGAGAAAGAAGCAAAGACCATGTGGCCTAAGATCATTCAATCTTCTCCGACTACAACACGCAAGCTTTAACACACTAATGATTGTAATTTAATCCAACATGAAAACAATTTGCTCCACTGTGTGAAGAAGTTGGCATATGCCTTCAGGATAAACAGAAACCTATTTAGTGTCTAATGAGATGAGATTTCACCATGAACCCAATAAATTAAATTAAAGAGCCTGTTGTGCTTAACAAACGGCTTCAAAGATCTATCTGTACCCGGTGTCTTTGTTAAGTCAAGACTGTTGACGAAATCTGGAAAGAATCAGAGGTTTTAGTTTAAACACAAAAGATATTGCTGCTAAAGCTGGGCGGACACTGTGTGACTTTTTCACTCGTAGCACTCAGCTTCAGCTCAAACTGTACGACTTCCTCACAGGGCAGATCTCAAGAGTCATGTGCTCACACTGCACGTCTGGTAGCAACACGTTGGACTAAAAAATATGCTAGAAATAGCAGTTTTTACACAACACGTCAGGTTTTTTTTTGTTGTTGTTTTGCCTGTTGTCCTTCGGGAGTGCGACAGGAGGACACAGGGATTTATGGGGGTTGGATGAGGAAAACGAAATAAAGTAAATCTGTGTTTTGTGATCAGTTTAATTTGACATGAACACGACAAACACGCTTTCTTGACAATCCTTGTCACTGTGTGTAAAAAAATGTGTAGAAATAAAAACGAACAACGTGTGTTATTAGGGGAATAGCGGGTGAGCGGTGTTGATGCATGATTGCGCATGCGCCGTGAGCAGTTCTGGTACTTTTTGGGTCGCAGCCGCTCGCTGTGCCGCTTCAACCCTCACGAGGAACGAACAAAATATCAAACACTCCAGAAGTCCATGCGAGCTCACAATTGCTGATCGGTAGCTGGTCACGTGGTGTTAATCGCCTCTCGTAACCCCCTGTACACTACATGACGCTCAGTGCAAAACTCTCCCCGATCTTGTGGATTCTCGCACGAGCGGAAAATCGGCTCAAAAAAGTGAAAAAGTCGCACAGTGTATGCCCGGCTTAAGGAAAAAAACAGGAAAGTGGAAGCAGTTTGAAGCCTGCAACTCTCTGGGCTGATTTGCAAGTTTCCAAAATGCTTTTAAACATTAAGAAGGCTTTTCAAATTCCTCTAGAACGTCATTGTTCCTCGCCATTGTCTCACTGGTATTTTTAACATGTTTGAAAAATTTATTAGATTTTCTCTCAAAAGTCTCCAAGTCATTGAATGTGTCATAAAGCTCCTGTATGTAGTCATCCAATCTTGATAAAAGCAATCATCAGCAGAATTTTTTTTTTATTTTCTTTGCATCTTCTATTAGTCATTAACAGTCACAGACTTAACAAGGAATTGGCTAGGAAGTAGGGCTGAACGATTCTGGAAAGTAATCTAAATGTGATTTTTTTTCCTTTAATATTGCAATTGGATATTCTCAAGTCTACATATCATAACAACAAGTTTATTTGTCTACACACACATAGACACTCACAAGTAAAGACAAAGTTCTGTATTTGAAGGTGCAATGTTTTGCAGCCAGGAGCACATCCCTTGTAGGAGCATAGGCATTACCATCAATTGTGAGAATTTCTTAGCAGGAAAGAAGTTTGTCCCATTTATTGAAGTCTTTTGTGTTTTGAGTTTTTGACGTTTTTCCATGCAGAGCTTCCGTAGTTCAGCTACGTCCATAGCTGCTAGCCAAAACTCTCTCTCTTACAATTTTCTAGCTTTACTAAAATATATGTCTGTACTTATTTGGTTGATGGCAGTTTCAACTTTTTGTTAGAATCCAAATTAGGGCTGCACAATATATCGAAAAATTATCGTCATCGTGATAACAGGATGTGCGATAGGCCCATCGCGAAGCAAGTCAAAAACGCAGATAAATGTTTGGTTCAAACATTTCCATCCGTGTCATACATCAACTTTTTGTAAACCAGCTCTGTTTTTTACGCGGAAGTATTATTTGACCAATCAAATGTAGCCCTTCTGATATGCGGCCAATCAGATGGGTCCGTTCACGTAATACGCCCGCCCCCTACGTAGACCCTTACCCCAAAATTCCACTATCTCCGCTCCGCCCCCGCTTCCCGCTGCCGCTCGCTTCCCTTGTTCGTCATGCTGGCTTGGATTAACAAACGTACTTTGTGCTGAGGTTTCTGGAATCAGCGCTGCTTTCAAACGTGAACGTGAGTCCGCTCGGTGTCGTTAAGCAGCTGATAATAACCGGGATGACTCCGACACGTACCGGTGAACCAACCCACCTACATCCATGTCGCTAGTGTTCCAGCGGGTGGTGAAGTTAGCCCCAGGCTCCGGTTAGCTTCCAGCTAAAAGGCTACAGCACTCTCCTCCCGGTCCCACCCTGCTAAAGAGGGCCTGGAAAAGTTCCCCCACACATCAAAGTGATTTTTCATTTATGAGCTTTTATAACCTTGTTAATCAGGATAGTTGATTTGCTGCTGCACATAAACTGTCAGTCAGAAGCTCTGCTAGCCGCTTATCTTAGAGGAGCTAGTTCAATTTGTTAGCTTGTTATCAGAATCATAGTTGCAGTTTCATCATCTGAGCTGCTTTTTAAGATCTAGGTAAACTTGTTCAATTTGGGGTTAAAAACAAACGTTTTCACATATTTTCCATGTAGTTTTTTTTGCCAGTTCCTCTTCTGAAAGGTAGACAATTGTTTTTTTCTTTCCCTCAGAAAATCTTAATATTCTCCTAGTTTGGCCCAGCACAGTTCACTTCCCAATTACAGCAACAGCCTTCTATCATAACCACATAAGTGGAGAAATGCTCAGTAGCAATAAGAGAATTTGCTGTTGCATGTAAGTGATGTTAACTATTATTTAACATTTAAACTTATTTTCTGATGTTTTTATTTCTTCAAAAAACCCTGGTAAGGGATGTTTTTCTGTATTTGGAACATCAGAAAAAGTTTTATGGTGGTGGTGATGTTTTAAAGTCACTGAGAAACTGCATGCATGCAGTTTGTTGTTTTGCTGCTAATACAGCAGCAGGTGCAGCTGCATATTTTTGCAATAAAAATGTTATGTTGTAATGGAATTCATGCATTCGTTTTTGTTTGCTTTGAACCCAGAGCAGACGTCACACGCCAGACGACATCAACACTGCATACTTTAGTATCTGTTCATTTATCATGAGTAATATCGATATCGCAATATTAAGCACTGTTATCGAATATCGCAGGTTTTCCTAATATCGTGCAGCCCTAATCCAAATTTATTCATTTGGCACGTTCCTAATTCATAATTTGTAAGAATGTAATCAGCGATATTAGCATTAACATCCCTATGGGTTTTTCCATGTATATTAGCATTGCGCTAACCACTCGCTGTCAGTCAAATCGCAGCCTTTGCGATTACAAAATCTTCTTTTGTCTCATTGCAATTTAGTTGCATTTGCAATTAATCGTTCAGCCCAGCTAGGAGGAGTTTCCACAATTACCCCAACAAACATGGACCTTTAGAAGATCTTCATCATCAATGCTTGAATTTCAGCAAAGCCTAAATCTCTTCTTTCCCGTCGGCTCATGGGTCCCCGGAAGAATGAAAAAAATGAATACACGTCAACAGATCTAAAAGAGCTATTGTCTAATCCGCTTTGCCTTATGCCCTGGATCGCACATATGTTGTACTTATGTTTAAATTAAAAGCAATGATGTGTCTGTTGATAACGCCTGTCACGTACTTTGAAATTTATCAGCTTGTAAAAGTTTGTAATTAGCATGACTACAAAACGAACGTTGATAAGTCGCACATATGACGTCACCACATAATCTCCTCTCCTGTAGCGTAGCTGCGACTTACCACATGGCGAGATATATGGTGGTTCTTTCCTCCTGAAAGAAGGATTTGAAGTTTGCAGAACTTACAGCCACAGCTGTTTATCTCCATGTCTGGATCAGTGACGTCACTTTGGTGAAGCGCATTTGTAGTCCAGGACTTTTTTTAACACAAAACCTAAAATAACGTTACCCCCCATTCAAAAAGAAAAGCTTTTTTTGGCATCAAAGTGTGTCTTTAAAATTCACGGACATCTTATGTAAAATCCATGGCACATAACAAGCGGAGTTAGAAAATAACGTTTTTAGCCCCGTTGACTTGCACTCATTTTTACGTTCTTCTGGGGACCCATGGTCTGGATGTAGACTTAGGCTCTCTATATCTTGCACCAGCCCTGATGAAAAAGTGATATTTTAGATCAGGGAGAAAAATACCAAATAAATGTGAATAGGGGTCTGAAGATGTGTTGAACATACAACCTTGGAGAAAATCTAGTCAACAGTAACAGTGCCAGTAATATATGTCTCCTTATTCATTTTGAATGTGTAGTGTCCAATGTTGACTGCTACTTTAAGTGATTAAATACATTAAGTTGAGAGCAAAATTAGATAATTTTTGTTATTAATTTCACTTTTAACGTTGGCTAATAGGTGTGTTTCCATGACGGACCTTCAGGGTCCTTTCTGGAAGGGAAAATTGATTGGTCAATACGATGGACTGGTCCTCTCAGCTGTCTCCATTAGTAATGTGAACGAATCAAATTGTTTGAATGGGTTTTCAAAGTGCACGATGAGAGATGAGTCCTTGTAGAGTTCACAGAGGTGCCTGAAAAAAAAAACGATTCACATTCAAATCGCGATTCTTACTTATAAAGACTCAGAATCGATTCATAAATGTTCAGAATCAATCTGTCTAAAAGAGTTTATGTAAACAGTGGTATTTCCGAGAGTCCCTGAATGCATCTTACTGGAGGCGGCACTGGCTGTAGCAGCTCTGTAACCCTAAAACCCTAACAAGGCCTTACTGTGATGGAAGCCTAACTTTGTGAAATAAAGAAAAGCAATCCATACATTCCTCTAGTGGAGGCCCATCAGCTCTTTCAGAGCTGGTTATGCTACTCTTTACTTCTGGGTGTTCAAAATTTCAGCAAATGTTTCTTGTGTGAGATGATGGAGCAGCAGGTTCATCAGATACAGCTTTGGACCATTCTCGGACACAGCTGAAGAATTATATCTGAGTTATGTCAACATGCTCGCTGTTTTTTCTCTTACTCTTAGAGTGTGTCCATTTTTTATGATACAGATCTGAATACACATGTACAACCCTGGCGTGAACCCAACCATAATTTACCCAAATAAATTGCATCTTTATTATCGTACATGTTTACTTGAACTATTGATGCCTGGACTGCAGTCACATTGTCCTGCTGGTGTCCTGCAGGAAATCTCATCTGAACCCAGAAAAGAAATATCAAGCTGGGTGATGGGGGTGTCTTGGATGACAGTCTATGTTTTCCTTGGAAATGAAACATGATGCTTTATAATCCTCTTACTGTTTCTTTATTTAGTCGCCTTCATTACTATGTCAACAAATGGCATTGGACCAGTCCTACTCGATATGCTGTAACTGCAGTAGGGGAATTTGTCTTGGCCAACAAGAGAGAAAACAGAGTTGTGTAACTTATCAGACTTCTCACACGGACATGCTGCCAAGTTTTTACCTTCACAAGATATCGCCTAACAATTCAATGGAACTCATTTATCCTGTTGTCTTCCTGACATAATTAGGAATTCACTTTTACAGTTGATTCTCTTTTCAACCGACAATTTTCTTCAGGGTTAGGGCTGGGCAGTAAATCGAAAACGTATCATTATCAAAGTTTCTGACTCTTATTGAGAATTTTCCCCACGTCAATAAATCTGATAATAAAAAAATGAAAAGATGTGTGTAGGTTGGCAGCATTCATGTCCCTTTAAGAAGCTGTACCACCCTGAGTCACGTAAAAATGTGACTCAACACGATACAGGTGACAGCCCCATCTAGTGGACAAATTTTGTTTCTGCGCATAACTGTAGTTATTGTCCATTTATCGTAATTGAGGTGAAATCCTCAATATATCGTGATATTGATTTTAGGTCATATTGCCCAGCCCCTTTTTCAGGGTGTACCCAGATTCTTGAAGGTTGTGTGAATAGAGCGGTAATTATCTTGATTTGTGATTCGTCCTCATACATGTACGACTAGTTGGAACCTATTAACATATTTGAAACCCTTTTCCTTAACCCAGCTGGAATCTCTCAGGGAGCTGAACCTGTTCTGCTGATCTAGCCGCTTGTTTGAGGATGCATGTTAACTGTAGCAGACGAAAAAGTGTTTATGGGTGTGTGTGTGTGTGTGTGTGTGTGTGTGTGTGTGTGTGGTGGGGTGGGGTGGGGGGGAGGGGTACGTTTAATGGATGATTAATCATTTAAGTAACAATGTGTAGTTTTTACCATCGATTTCTGAAAATATCCACCAAAATGCTGTTGTAAATGAATTAAAAGATTAAAATTTGTTGACAAACGTTGGCAGTTTCATAACATAACCATAAAAATCTGTTCTAAAACACACGGGAGCGGGTCTAAGTCTCTGGGCGTTGCCATATTGGATGCTGTGTTTCCTTCTACGGAAGTCTGTGAGGACAAAACACATTTACTGATTTGTAACAAATGGTTACAAACTTTCACCATTTACAAACATTGTTGTTCTACACACTTAACTCCTATTTCATTGCCAGTGATGAAAGGGAGTCTTGTTATTTTGCTGGAGGTTTCACTCCCAGGGATTTTTGACCCTAATGGTCATCCGCTGGTAAGGTCTTATTAGAACATAAAAATAATGCTTGCTTACGATGATTTAGGTATGAACTGCCCCTACTGACAGGGAAAATACATACTCTCATTTTAAGGGTTTCTATAACTGGTTAAACACATTTTGGAAAACGAGCCTCCCTAACTAAAACAACATATAAAGTCCAGTACGACCTGCAGCATGATACATTCTGTTAGCATTGAGGGCCTCACTTAAAGCTCTGAACTACACGAGCTGCACCTGAAGTGGCGAACAGCTAGTAACTCATGTTAAATAACTGATTCATTTTCAACATCAGTTTAATTAACTGTGTCTCATACTGTCTCCTTTGTTCAGCAGCTCTGACAAGTCCTTATATGATGTTGTTAACCTTTCAGGTGCCTACAGTCAGACCACCTAAACTACAGCTTGACAAACCTTTGGGGCTTTAATGTATGCTGTATTAAATGTAGCTGTTTTTAAAAACACAGCATGTATGCAAAAACACATCTATTTTATGTTTTCTCCTTCTGGCCCAGGATGAAGGTTTTATGTTTTTCAAAATTCTCCCAAGGGTTCATTTTCCACAAAGCCCAACAGTTATTTGTTTTGGCCTCATGGTGAAGGAAGCTGTCATTCATGAAAATCCAGGTGAAACTGAAAAACCCAAAGAGTACTGGAAATACAGTTGGATTCATAAAACCACAAAACTATTGCAAGTGACAGCCCTCAGAGCCACATGGAACAGCTTTGATTTGCAGCGCAGCGCAGCATGTCACGCTAATGGCAACACGAACTTGACAAAACCCACAAATCCCTCTATAAATTTGTTGAGCATAGTTAACACACATTCTGTCTTCTGCATCTATCACATTTTGACTTTTCAGTTCCTGTCTCCTAGGCAAACCAAATTATGTGCGATGAAAAACAAACTCCACCTCAACGAAAAGGGCGGTCTGAGTAAATACCCTCAGCAACAGCTGAGCTTGACGATGCTGAAGAGAGAATGGGTCGGTGCTTGTAAAGACATCCAGGACTTGTTCGTGCTTAAACGTCCTTGAGCTTCTGTGAGCAGACAAGAACTTTTTGCAGAAAACAAATATCCACAGCATGACTAACGCTCTGACTTGATTTAAACTTGGACACTTCTTTAGAAACACCAGAATAATTTACTGTAACTAACCTACAGCTTAGAAATCTGATTAGACTTTATTGATGATGTATAATCAGGGTCTGTAGAGAGATATTAGCATCTGATTGGTTAAACGCCAGATATCCAAACCTAAATCTTTTCATCAAGCAACAGGAGGGTTAAATCCACAGCCTCTCAAAAAATACTTCGATGTTGTTGCCACTCTTCAGAATATGCTATCCCCTAAACGTCAACAATTCACAGACCAACTAAAACACACTTCTTTGACTTTGTTCAACGGCCATGAATCCCTGGGTCTATTCGGGATTTCAAGAAGAAAAACTAAAAATCACAAGACAAGATTACGAGTGAGAAAGAGTTTGCTTGTAGCCAAAGCTGAGCTATGAAGCCTCACACAACAATGTTCTTCGATGTTTCTATAATCCTCAGTCCAACAGGACAGAAAGGCAAATGAAGGATTTGCTTTAACGAAGCCCTGCATGTTCTCATAAAGCACCTATGTGTCCTGGCTACAGCAGAAACATAAATAAAATGTTTTAATATTATATTTCTGCCATCTGGGAGGATAAAATATAAAGGAAGACTTAGCGTATCTATTTAGAGCATCTGCCATCTGTCTCTGCTCCCTGGTAGGTAAGTGTGTAAAAAGATAAACATGCGTAAAAGGGACAGTTCGGATCTTTGACTTAACAATTATAATCTTACTTGTTGTGGATAGCTTGTTGAGCAGCCTCAGTTAACAGAAACAGAGATGAGTTCAATAATGTCATCAAAAACAATTTTAGAAACATCATAAATGTTTATGGAAGAATCATTTTATTGATTTCTCACAATATACAGTTATTTAAATTAAATTTCCGGAATTAGTGACAGAGCATTTCCATTCACAATTCTACATGTTTGTTACACTGTTTGCAACATTTACAGCAGGGTAAAGGTTCATAAAACCAAATTAGCATGTTTTTAGATCCAAAGTCACAAACATTTTAGTGTTCTGTAAAAGCTGGTCTCTGTTTCTTTATTTGGAAAAAGTAGAATTTTAAGTCATAAACTAAATGTTTGGACAAAAAGCCACTAAGTGAAGGCACAGAATTATAAAAATATGTTTGCTGTTTATTTACTTATCAAAAGGCTTTTCATTTTTACTGTAAAATGTCTGAAAACATCAGAAAAATAAATTTCCCAATCTCTAAAAAACACTTTAATCTAGGGCTGGGCAGTATGGTAACATTTTCATATCAGTTTTTAATAAATCATATATATTTTACTGAATATTTTTTCTCCAGACATTCCCGGTGTTGCCCTAGAATCTGTTAGCCAGGTAAATGTTTTAGATTATTCACTATTTATACTAATAATGGTATTGGTCAGCAAGGCAAATTTTACACTTCAAAGGTTTCAGAAGATTGTACTTAAAAAAAAAATAAAACAGTATCGTTGTCTGTGCTGTAAATCAGTCCTGCCAGCCACCCCTTCTTTCTGGTGCATTGGTTTGACCCAAGTCTGAGCAGCAAGATGAACAAACCGAGACTTTGGCCAAAAGTAAATACACACAAAATGTACGTGTGCAACAGCACATAGGCAACATGTTAGCTATGCGTTGTTTGCATGTTAAAAACACATAATTTTGCTAGTTTTTGGCCCAGCTACTTCCGCTGCCTCTGCTAGCTAAGCGGTTAGCATGCACACAGGCCATTTTACAATACTCAAGTATGCAAGTGCATTCTTGTGTACTTGACAAATATGTTCTTGGTAAGTACAGCAGAACTTTTGCTCTACTAGGACGAGGACAGCATTTGGAACAGAACCGTACTCCGCTGTGTCATGGTTAAAAAAACAACCTGACATAAAATGAAAGTCTAGTTTGTCCCTTAAAACAAAATGACAATTCATAATTTTTGGTTAATATTTCATCAAAATTGATAAAATACCAACATTCAACAACAAAAACAGAGCTATTTAAGGCAATGTTGCTTTTATTCTGACAGTGGGTTAGCTAATTAGCATTTTGAGGCATTGTGAGGAGTCTGGAAAAAAATAAACAAATACACACAGCAAACTTTACAGGTTACACACAATAATCTACAGAGAACTTTATAATTCTGATATAAAACACTACAGTTATGAGCTTTTTCCTCTGCAGTTCAGAGTGCAATGCTTTCCCAAGTCCGCAGAAGGACGCAATAATGCATCATCAATGCCATGAACGGAGCAAGAACACATCCAGGAGTTTTGAGCAAACTTGCCATAATATGTACTTAGTATTGGAACAGTACATGGGCCGTCACTGATGACGCTTCACAAGGACGTGAGTAAACAAGTTCAGACAAGTACGCATATTGGATCTCACACACCTGAGTCGCACACCTGGAGTGGATGCTGGCGCGTTTTTGCAGCTGCTGCTCACCGGTGATTTTAACGTGATTTTATCGTGTTTTACATTTTCATGGAGCACTAGATTGTAGTTTTCCTCAGTGGGTGCTATATTTTTTCTGCCTCCCTTGGATCCTGTCTGGTTGTCGGTTTGTTGTTTGGGTGTACAAGCGGACTAAACCTACCTCTCACTCCTCCCGGCTGTTGGCCCGCTGCTATCGTCTAGCTGTCCACTGCTGTTCATCATGTGGGCCTGCAAGTTATTTATCTGGTTGACCCTCCTCTGGTCTGCCCTGTCCCTTCTCCTCCAACCTGGGGCAGCTCTGTTCTAGTACACGGCGGCTGATCTCCTCCTGCTACGCGGGCATCTCTCTGTGCCTAGTCTGCCGGTAGCATTACAGCTCCACCCGGAGATCGTCCTTCCTCCCCGCCGGAGATACATCCTTCGTGGGTCTTGCCGTAACTTCCAGCTGGATAACTCTCACTCAATCACCTCATACTGGTCCACAACTCGTCGTCCTCGCCTCAACACTGGCCGGACTGCGGACCTTCACTCGCTAACCAGCCTGGCGAAGACGGCAACCTCCAACCACAACAACACCGTCAACTTCGGCCTCCTGAATGTCTGCTCTCTCACAAACAAGGATCAGCTCATTCAGCACCTCATCACCGACCATAAACTGGACTTCATCGGGCTCACGGAGACCTGGCAGCAACTTAACGACTTTTCCCAACATAACGCTTCCACTTCCCCCGGCTTTGTTTACCTATCCTATCCACGTGGCTCCGGTCGCGGGGGCGGTCTCGCGCTGCTCTATCGCGAGAAGTGGAAGGTGCTGCCTGTCCCCACTCCTGTCTTCAGCTCCATGGAATCTTCTTTTTTTCAAATACCCAGTCCCACTCCTACAGTTATTGCCTTGATCTACCGCCCACCCAAGCCCAATAGTGACTTTTTAAATTACTTCTTATTACTCACCCAACTCACTACCCTTTCCCCCAATGTCATTCTGCTTGGTGATATAAATATTCATATGGACAACTTGAACCCCCCCCCCCATGTCCATATATCTGATCATTTTTTTCTGTCATTCAACATCCCCCTCTGCTCTTTAAGAACTAAGCCTATCCGTCACATCTCATTCCGCAATATCAAAAACATTAACCCAGACACCCTGTCATCTATTATTAACACTATATCCACCCCTAGTTCTGCTTCTCCTGACCATCTTGTTTCTCATTATAACTCCACACTCCACAATATCTTGGATTCTCTTGCCCCAGTCAAAACTCTGTCCGTCTCCTTTACTAACTCTGCCCCCTGGTTTACCCCTGAACTCCGACGGATGAAAGCCAAAGGATGTCAACTCGAACGCCTCCATAAACGAACTGGTCTTGCAATACACAAAGAAATGCACAAAACTCATCTGCTTCAATACTTGGACTCTAATAAACATACAAAATCTGCTTTCTACTCTGGATTGGTTTCCTCCAATGAAGGCAACTCCAGGACTGTTCTCAATGCGCAATATTTTTCATCCCCCGGACTCTCTACCCCCCACCCCCCACCCCCACCTGTATTCTGCTGACTCATGTAACTCTTTAATAACCTTCTTTACTCAGAAAATTGCTTCCATACACCAGCAATTAATTCCAAGCTCTTCCCCTCCCACTGAGATTTTTTTCACCCCGCCAGTCATTTTGTTCCTTTCTTCTTCCCACCTCATCCGAAATATCTGATCTTATCTGTAAATCCAAGCCCACCACCTGCTCTCTCGACCCCCTCCCTACAGTTTTGGTTAAAACATGTCTCACCTCCCTTCTCCCTCTCATAACCGCCATAATCCACTCCTCTCTCTCTACCGGTATTGCTCCCTCACTTTTCAAAACTGCATCTATTACTCCAATATTAAAGAAACCCGGCACTGATCCCAATAATTTCAATAATCGTCGTCCCATCTCAAATCTTCCCTTTCTTACAAAAATCCTAGAAAAAATAATCTCTGTCCAACTCCATGCTCATCTCACCCTCAATAGCCTCTATGACCCCGGCTTTCCACGGGAGCCGTCAGCAGCACGTTACTGCAGCAGCACGTCATAGCTGCTGATAGGAACCGCTGTGGTCAACAGATACTTTTCCACTGGAGCCGTCAGCAGCCGTCAGCAGCGCGAGTCGGCCGCGTCTCAGGAGCAGCATGTCACGGCCATTACGCGCCGGTTCTATTTTCTACGCGCGACGCCTCTGAAACGGGTCAAGTTCGACATTTTTGGGGAAGGAAAGACAGGAAATCAGACGCGGAAATGGAGAGAAGCTCCCGAGATTTTCAGAATAAAGAACGTACTGCCTTCCGGTTGCTTTACTTTAAAAAAGTTACTAACTGTGCGTCCCCGTGAGAAGTTATCACCTAGCTAGCGGTCTCCTTTGTTTTTCAGGTCTGGATTGGCGATTATAAAACGGACAGAACATAAAACACAAACCTTTTGGAGCCATGTTGTAGTTTTCTCCTGCTTGTTGTTGTGTTTACTCACGAAGTCACTCGTGTGACTTCGTGCTCTGTCGGTGACAGCTGCTCCCCTGCTGCTTCGCGTCTCGTGGGAAGGGCCAAGCAGCAGCTTACGCGAGCAAGACGTGCTGCTGCAGTAACGTGCTGCTGACGGCTCCCGTGGAAACCCGGGGTGAGCCCTTCCAGTCTGGTTTTCGACCTGGCCACAGTACAGAGACTGCACTCATAAAAATCACTAACGACCTGCTCACTGCTGCCAATACTGGACTGCTCTCCATTCTCATCCTCCTTGACTTGAGTTCAGCCTTCGATACCATCTCTCACACCATCCTCCTCCATAGACTGTCTTCCCTTATTTCTCATACCCCGCTTGATTGGTTCCATTCATAACTCTCTGGCTGTACTCAGTTTATTGAACTCAAATCCTTCACTTCCCGTCCCTTCCCTGTCACTACTAGCGTCCCCCAAGGCTCTGTTCTCGGTCCACTCCTTTTCATCACTTACCTTCTTCCCCTGGGAAATATTTCCATAAATTTGACATCCATTTTCATTGTTACGCGGATGACAGCCAGCTCTATGTATCCACCAAACCCTCCTCTTCACTCCCTCCTTCCTCCCTCATCAATTGTTTATCTGAAATCAAAGACTGGTTCACATCAAACTTTCTCAAACTTAACAGTGATAAAACAGAAATGTTACTTGTCGGTACTAAATCTTTACTATCAAAAATCCACAGCTTTACACTTCATGTCGACAACTCCTTAGTTTCCCCCTCCCCTCAGGTCAAGAGTCTGGGTGTCATCCTCGACTCCTCACTATCCTTCCAGTCCCACATAAACAATATTACCCGGTCTGCCTACTTCCATCTACGTAACATTAACTGCCTACGCCCCTCCCTCACTACTCACTAGGTCGCCATCCTTGTCCACAGCCTCATCACTTCCCGTATTGACTACTGCAACTCTCTTCTCTTCGGTCTTTCTCACAAATCCCTCCATAAACTCCAACTTCTCCAGAACTCGGCAGCCCACATCATTTCCAGAACTCCCTCCTTCCACCACATCACCCCTGTTCTTCAGCAGCTCCACTGGCTCCCAGTCACTTCCATAATCCAATTCAAAATTCTGCTTTATACATTCAAAGCCATCCATAACCTAGCTCCCCCGTACCTCTCAGACCTCCTTCATCCTTCAACCTCCACCCGTTTCCTCAGGTCCTTTTCCTCCATCCACCTCTTTGTCCCACCTTTCCGTCTGGTCACTACGAGGAGCAGGGCCTTCAGTCGCTCTGCTCCCCACCTCTGGAACTCACTCCCTCCTGACCTCCGTAACATTGATCCCCTCACTCTCTTTAAAACCAGACTCAAAACCCACCTGTTCCATCTAGCATTCCAATAGTTACTCTCTTTGCTCCAATCTGTCTGTTTGTTTTATGCTGTTCTATCTTTTATTGTTTTATTTTATCTCTGTCTGTAAAGTGTCCTTGAGTGTTTAGAAAGGCGCTGTTGAAATAAAATGTATTATTATTATATTGAGAAACAGCCACACTCCGTGTTGTTAGTGTGTATCAGTAAAATCAGTCCCTTCTCAAAGACTTCCCTACTGCAAACGTTCCAAACGTTTTCTATGGTATACCGGTATATGAAAAATCCATTTCATAAACACCGGTTTTCCATAAAAACTGGTATACTGCACAGGTCTACTTTAGGCTATTGATTTCAAACTGGTATCAGTGGTTCTTGAGCCAGAAGCTTGAGTTACTTCACATTGGACAGCACTCTGTAGCCCTCTGCTGACCAGAAAAAGTATTTAACAGTTTTGCTCTTCAGGTAGAAATGCTAGTGGGGTGGTTCTACCTGCTCTGCGACATTAGCTGTTCACTGTGCTGGTAGTTAACATAAAGACGTGCAGTTTTCTTTTTCGGTTCACTGACAGTCAATTAAAACTGCAAGAACATTTTTACTTTTTTTTTTTTTTTTTTTTTTTATGGCATCACAGCAAAGCCTGGAAGTAAAAGAAAAAGAGTAATAATGTCTTTGGAGGTGGAGTGAAGATCTAAAATCCGAGTGAACATCAGAGTGACTTACACTTATTTGAGGAAGGTGAAGGAGAATACAAAATCACAGACAATACCTTTTTGTGTTCTTGAATAATGATAATAATAATAATAATAATAATAATAATAATAATAATAATAATAATAATAATAATAATAATAATAATAATAATAATAATCAAACTTATATAGCGCCTGTTTAGGACACTCAAAGACGCTTTCATGCACTCTCACATTCACACACTGCTAGTGATGGTAAGCTACTTTGTAGCCACAGCCACCCTGGGGAGGTCTGACAGAGGCGAGGCTGCCATTTGGCGCCGCCGGCCCCTCTGACCACCACCAATACAGGCAAGTTAGGTGAAGTGTCTTGCCCAAGGACACAACAGCAGAATATCCCTGGCGGGAGCTGGAATCAAACCCATGACACTCCGATCATGAAGCAAACCGCTCTAACTCCTGAGCTACTGCTGCCCCCAAAAAATAGCTATTGTTAAAAATAGCTGTACAGTCAAACATGCATCCAAACATCCTGCAGCTCCTCTAGTTAAAGGTGTTCTATAATAAACAGTTTATTTGCATAGTAAGAGTTTCGCCTTAGCTTATAAATACCAAAAGGAAACAACTTGCAAACATTAAACATACCATGCTAATTGCCAAACAGGCTGCATGAGACTTCCTGTTGTACTTGAAAGCAGAAACAAAATGAGAATACAAACTTGTGAATTTGGTTTCTTTTTGGTGTTCTAGTGGGTATCCAGTCTAATGCTGCATTACCCCCGTGCCATGTTAGTGTGTTTTGTGTGCGATGTGTTTTGGCTTCTTGTTTAAACTTCCTGCCAGTTTACAAAAAGAGAAGAAAAAGCTTGGCGATACTGCAGGCTTGGCTCTGGCTCAGACTTGGCTCTGACCGCATCCATGTGACAATGATTTCCCCAATAGTGTTTGTATTCACATGATCGCACTGTTGCGCAGCCACCAGCCCAAACCATGGTTTGATGAGCCACAGAGGGGTCCCAACTGGTAATCTCAAGCCCTAACATCAGTTTGAGAAGGAATTCCTGGGTGATATCCTGTGTTGCGTGATGGTTAATCGATCTAAACTCCCACAGCAAATTTTCTGTCTCCTAGAGTGCTTCATTACTTTTAAATCCTATCTGTGTTCTTGTACAAAGACAAACACACTTCAGGTCATCTGATATATTTTGATGAGTGACTTAAAGTGTACACAACAAAAGTCAACAATGCTTTAACACGACATCCTCACATAGATCACCCAACAGACAAACAAATAGACCTACGCTGCCATCAGGAGGCCCGGGCCTTTTCCTGATCCCGGAACTTCAAACTCATCAGACACCAAATGCCCTGACACTGGCACTGGGATCTGTAACAGTACAAAATACCTGACGGTGGCTTTGTAATCGGACGTATGCAGGTTCGAGCTCCGCTCACTCTGTCGTTGTCTTTGTGTCCTTGGGCAAGGCACTTAACCCGTTTAATTATAGATCCACTAGGATAAATACAATAAAGTTTATCTCTCACCAAATAGAATATTTACTAAGAAATCACAGTGTAGCCATAGACACATTGCTTGGTGTGTGTGTGTGTGTGTGTGTGTGTGTGTGTGTGTGTGTGTGTGTGTGTGTGTGTGTGTGTGTGTGTGTGTGTGTGTGTGTGTGTGTGTGTGTGTGTGTGTGTGTGTGTGTGTGTGTGTGTGTGTGTGTGTGTGTGTGTGTGTGTGTGCTCTGTCTTCTCCATCCCCAGTGAGTCGTGGAGGATGGCTGCTTATACTGAGCCGGGATTCTCTGGAGGTTTCTTCCTGTTAAAAGGGAGTTTTCCTCTCCACTATCGCTTTATGCTTGCTTAGTATGAGGATTGCTGTAAAGACTCTGACACTAGTCAGTGACTTGATGCAATTTGCTGGGTTCCTTATATAGGAAACTTTTTACTGATTGGCTTAATGAACTGACCTGGATTGGAATGTTTACTGTGTGAAGTGCCTTGAGACGACTCTTGTCATGATTTGGTGCTATATAAATAAACTTGAATTGAATTGAATAAAGGCTTAGAAACCGATCTCAAATGATGTGACATTTGGACACTGAATCTGATTTCAAACAGCAGCGATAGACGCTGTGCTCAGACCAGCTTATCGCTCCCATCAGACAGAAATGGTTAAATTTCTGTTGAGAAATCAATCAGTAAAACTAATCATTCATGACTTTTACACAAAAGCACACTTCTAAAAAGCTGAGGTATTTGCATTTGCTTCAGGATCGACATGATCACCATGCTGTTCCTTTAACAGCCTTAGAAGTAACGAAGTATGTTAAACACGGAGCGGTTTGTGTGTTTATTAGTTTCTGACGCTGAAACAATTGTCATACAGGCGTTTAAGCAAACTGATTCACGTTTTTTTCCTACTGAGTCCATAGTTGTAGAAAACCTGTGATGGTTTTTAAACGCAGCTGTGGCTCCAGTGATTAAGTGGTCGTTCATCAACTGGACAGAATGGCGGCTTGATGTCTAACTCCTGCATGGGTCCAAGTGCTACAGCCATTTAACTTAATATTGGCTCGACTCAATTCACCAAGCTGCGTAAAATTCAGCAGGGAAAGAGCGCAGGACTAAAGGAGAAGGTTATTAAAGCGAGGCAGGAAACGCCAGGTGTGGATTCTAAAGAAGAACTTGAACATAAATTGAAGGGCTGAGTGCATTACAGAGACACGTAAGTAACATGAAACACATAAAGTCTTCCAAATCTAATAACACAAACCTTCTTTAGATGAAGGAGTACAGCGGAGGGACCTGAGATGGATCTAGTCAGACCTAAAGAACCTGGAAAGCGTTTGAAACCCGAGTGTCGGGAAGCATCGGATAGGCGTAGCTAACAAGTGAATCGTCTTCTTTAATGTGACCTGTTTTTCTGCCGTCTACCAGTGTCCCGCCCTTTGATCTGGCTTCATAAATCATTTCCAGGACTTAATGTTCACTAAAATAATTAACAAAGAAGGAACAAAAGCCTGAAACATGACTGGTTTTTATAATGAAATGAATATTAGATTCTGCCTAATTCTTCCCACCCTCCATGCTACCAATGATCCTGCAGGCTGGCAGCAGTTTCACGATGTCCGTTGTGTTTCCTGCTGTACGGATAATCTTATTAGGAACTGAACAAATTCATTCAGATGTGATTAGTAGCAGAGTGCAGTTTGAACACATTAACACCCCGTTTGCTGTCACGCCCACCTCCACCTGCACGCCTCCTGGAACACGTGACACAATAAATCTAATCTGTCTGCTCTGTTCGGCACCTTCAAAGCTCACTAACATGTTCTTGTGGGACTCTGATGTTGTGTGCTGGTCCTCAGTGGGCCAAAGCTCAGAGACAGTAAAGAGAAAGTATGACTGAGCACAGATTATGTGAGTGGTGGGCCTGTGATTTCACAGTGTCTGGTACAGGCTGCAGACAGTGCGTGCATCCAAATCACCTCGATGCCAACGCCGTCTAAACATCTCCTCACCTGGGCCGGTACTCACCAACAGAAAAACCACAGGAAGTACTGGAAGTTTAGCTGAAGGCTACCTGACCACTAATCTAGAACTGACTTTGTGATAAATGATCATTTAATGCTGGTGTCTAGAGAACCTACTGTGGCCTTCCACTGTCTGCAGCCATGTGTGCATGGCATAAGGAAACGAGCGCTCCCTACTGGAGCCAACTGTGGTGAGAAGGTCTGAAGGACATGCACCCCGCTCCATCTCACACACATTCCCTTTGCTACAGCTGACCTACAGGCTTGTCCTACGCCAAGTCAGAATCGGATCAACAATCTCACGCGTTAAAACACGGATCAGTTTGGGAAAATCGGTCCAAATTCTAAAGGAAAAAATAAAAACTATCTGGGATGTTTTTTGCAGCAGATGCAGAGATCAAAACAAACAAATAAACACAATAAAAGTGAAATGAGCTCTGCACATATTTTTTACATGACAGAAGATAATCAGTGGCAGTTTATGAGCACATGAATCAAATCTGAAAGCCATTTGCTGAAACAGTCAGACACACAGCAGTAACCTCATTATAAAGTATAAAGGCACTAAATATCATTGAGGCAGCCACACACACACACACACACACACAGCTGTCCATATGCCTTAAATCTTATTTTATTTGCTTGAGTCTGACTGAGATTAAATGGGTTTCATGAGGCAGGGATTGCTCAAACCTCTTAGATGTGCAGTTAAACTGAGATGAAATGCTTTTTAGTTTCAACAACCTCTTGTGTGAAAAGTAAACACGCATTAAATCTGTTTAAATCCCTGATAAGTGTGTGTGCACAGGCTCGTTTAGCCATTCACACCTGCAGCGTGGGTTTATTTGACTCATAATGGATGCAACAAGTGAAAATTCCTTCATTTTTCCACAATAAAACATAACAGCTGAAAATTACGAAAAAGTTCACCAGTTAAGGAGTAAATAGTGGGAATATTCCGCTAAAAAACTGGATGCAGATCATGGTGTGGGCCGTGTTCCGGTGAAGAATAACTGGAGGCGGCGGATCAAAGACCAGGACTTTGTGTCCTCACACCTGCGGATCAGCGGATACACCTGGGACGTCTCCACGGATCTCATACTGAATTATGATTTATTTAACTCATAATGGGTTTAAATCGGTAGATTAAAACTTGTAATCGTGTTATTGCGTTGCATAACGCAGAAGTGGCATCCAGTCATGGCGCAAACACTTAAAAGAGTCGGATTGGCGCAGTTAAGTTAATAAGGAGCGCGGATCTGAAGAGAGGGCGAACAGCCCTGATGAACTTAAGAGATAGTGGAGCACTTTAACGCATAACGCCGCCAGCATGACACTTTCAGGTTTTAGCCCACTTTCGCTGTTTCCAGCCAGCGCTAAAGCATGCTGCATCTGATTCATATCATGTTAAAAGCGGTGTAAAACATTTTAAATGCAAAAGGTTTTTAGTTCCTTGTGCGCAGAAGGAAGGCTGCACCCGTCTGCCAGACGATTTACCTCCGAGCAAACAAACAAGAAGGCACACTTACTTTTGACTTCTTCATATGGAATGGCAGGAGTAAATCCAGTGTGTGCGAAAGCCTATTTTATTTTACTTCTACGGGGAGGAAAGGGGTTTTCATCATCCTCTGTGCACATATCCAATGCCTAAGCCAGCGGTATCCAAAGAGAGAGAAGAGTCCCGACAGACAAAAATCTGATTGGGTCTCCGCAACAGTCTTCAGGCTTTGGTGACACGCAGCGCTCAGCGCGTCCTTCCAGGCGGCAGCGTGGACCCACACAGAAAAGACTGCAGCGAGTAGAAGGAGGGAGGCAAGTCTTTATACCGATGCGTCAGAGCCGCCCTATGACGCGCGCTTTCACTTCTGCAGGACTGGAGGACAATCAGTCACAGTAAAATATGAAAACACAGATTTAATATCAGTGAGTCAGAATCTGAGTGAGTCAACGCGTCAGCCAGGGCCACAAAAGGTCAGAAACACCGAGCCACGTGACCATGGCCTGGTCACTTGTAGACCTGCCACGTGCTGCATGCAAAATAAAACTAGTGCAATACATTCCTACAAGATACACTGGCCCAGCTACTGATGACGTGCAACATGATATAAAACCCAAACATTCTAAATTGAATCTAAATGTTTTAATTCTTTTTTTAAAGATCAACATTTAAAGGCATAGACATGAATGTGCAGAAACCATGCCTACATTTTTAGCATGACATGAAGCTGAGCCTAAATAATAGCCTCTAAAAATGCAGTTTCACTTAATTGAAAACGTATCAGTTTTTATTGGTCAGACCTAGAGCCAGGCCTAAAGTACAACCTAAATATTTGTATGCAATTCATAAAAAACAAGTGTTATGGTGGAGTGTGAGTTAAAAATGAAATATCTGGACAAAAAAATAAAACTCTGAATACTTAAAAAAACTCAATGTTTAGAGTCTAATAAACGTGGTAAACATTTAGAACCAACTTTCGGTGTTTAAAGTTAAACCAATCCAGTTAGAATCAAGTCTAAAAACATAACCTAAATATTTGGAATAGAATCTAAAGATATAAAATTATACACTTGAATATTTTGAATCAAAAACTAAACAAAGTTTTATACAATTAAACCTAAAGATTTAGAAGAATGAATATGTAGTAGAGGGCAATATTTTCATTTCTAGCCCCTCCTCACAAATTGATGATTTAGTTCATAATGTTACTTCTTCTTTACTTGTGGCATTACATGATGTTGCCTCTTTAAAAAGATGGTAATTAAGCACAGGAAGTTGGCTCCTTGGTTTAATTCTGATGTACGAACTTTAAAACAAAACTCTAGAAAATTGGAGAGAACATGGCGCTCTACACACCAGGAGTCCTACTTATCCTGGAAAAATAGTCTTGTGCTTTATAAAAATAAGCTTCGACAAGCTAGAACTGCTTATTTTTCATCTAATTGAAGAGAATAAGAATAATCCAAAATTTATTTTCAGTACAGTTGCCAACAGAATCATAGCTCTGAACCATCAATTCCCTTAGCCCTCAGAAGCAACAATGGGATTTTTTACAAGTAAAATTAACTCTATTACAAACAAAATCTTTAGCATCCTCCCTAATGTGATTTCTTCTTCCTCAGTAAGTGAGGCAGCATCAGAGGTGACTGTAGAACATCATCTGTGCTTGAACCGTTTTGATCCAGTTGAGCTTTCAGAGTTATCAAAAATATTAGCTTCATCTAAACCTTCAACTTGCATTTTGGATCCAATCCCAACCAAATTATTTAAAGAAGCATTTCCTTTGGTTACTGCCCCCATTCTAGATATAATCAATCTATCCTTAGTAAATGGATATGTACCACAGGATTTTAAGGTTGCTGTAATCAAACCTTCACTTAAGAAACCCACTCTGGATCCAGATGACCCAATGAATTATAGACCAATATCGAACCTTCCATTTTTATCCAAAGCCCTGGAGAAAATAGTGGCCATCCAAGTATGTGAGCATTTAAACACTAATGCTCTGTTTGAGGTATTTCAGTCTGGTTTTAGAGAGTATCACAGCACTGAAACTGTGTTAGTGAGAGTTACAAATTATATTCTCATGGCCTCAGATAAGAATCTTGTGTCTGTTCTAGTCTTGTTAGATCTCAGTGCTGCCTTTGACACAGTAGATCACAATGTTCTTTTAGAAAGACTTGAACATGTTGTAGGGATCAAAGGAACAGCGCTAGGCTGGTTTAAATCCTACCTGTCTGACAGATTTCATTTTGTAAATGTACATGACAAATCTTCATACTCCAGGGTTACTTGTGGAGTACCACAGGGTTCAGTGCTTGCACCAATTCTTTTTACTATATATATATACTCCCAATTGGTAAAATCATTAGACAGCATGGGATAAACTTCCACTGATATGCTGATTATTATATTTATCCATCAACTCCGATGAACCTGATCGGTTAGGTAGATTACACGCTTGTCTTGAAGACATAAAAAATTGGATGACTGTCAGTGGGGGGTTCAGGCAGTAACCCAATCGCAGGAATAACAAGCCTTGGTTCAGGTTCAGGGTTTTTAATAACCAGAATTAACCACACACAGTGGGGAAAAACAAATCAGAAAGTAATTATCAGGAAGGCACACTGGCATTTATCAAGCAATACATAAAAAGACAACGCCACACTGAGGGCTGGAAAACAGTGGCTTAAGTAAGGGTGGTAATTGGGAAATTACAGTCAGCTGCGACACTTGGGAGAAGCCCACAGGGGGGGCAGGGCACCTGGACGGAGCTGCAGCTGACCTGCACAAAACACATAACAGAGATGATCAGCAAACCAGTAACAGAAACCAAAACCAGTAACCTGAATAAAAACGAACAACTCATAACTAGGGTTGTCACGGTGTGACAATTTAACCTCACGGTTATTGTGACCAAAATTATCACGGTTTTCGGTATTATCGCAGTATTTTTTTTTTAAAGTGTTACATTTTCAGACAACTAAATAAACCCTGTATATCGGGAAAATATTGTCTTCAGTTTGTGTCTAAATTTTGAGTAAAATTTGATATTTTGTCATTATGTTGTGTATTTGTTTACATTTTTCCCCTTTAGTCTTTAAAATACCAATATTTGCCCATAACTTCTTATTTTTTCTGTTTGATGTCATCATTTTAAAAATATTAGACCAGATGATACTCAGTACTCAAGTAGCCTTCTAATCAGATACTTTTTTATCCTTACTTGAGTAATAAACCCTATATCAGGAAAATATTGTCCTCGGTTTGTGTCCTTCCAGTGAGCTTTGCAGATGAGGGAAAATGTCATCAGGCAGTAATCATTGTTAAATTCATAATTATTCTCTGAGAGAGACCAACTCTTATCTGCCCCTGGGAGCCCCGTAATGCGTAGCGTCATTTCAACATGGGGGTGTCCGCGGCACGGTTTATATGCAGGTAGCGGCGCTGCGGCTGCTTTATATAGCGACTCGTTGCATTGTCCCTCAACCCAAATCCTCGGATCACGCATTTTAGCAAAAATGCTAACGTTAGCTTGCCTTGCGTTGACTGTAGAGTTGTGGGTGATGGTCACGCAGATGTGTCATGAGATTTGAAGCGTTGCTGCCTTTCACAGACACTTTTTCTGCACGTGCTGCAAACAGGATAGCCGTCTTCTATAAATTGTCCCTCGGCATTCTTCAAATATCCAAAAATAGCCCGTTCTTCCCACTTTGTCTTCTTTGAGGGATAATAAATGTCCTTTTTTCTTTTTTTTTAACCGTGTCCTGTCCGGCTGTGAAGCAAGCAGAATTGATGTCTGAATGCTGGTAACAAGCCTTACAGATTCATTCTCAGGTGGAGCATCAAAGCGTCTGCTTTAAATGTCACGCCTGATACTTCAAATTTTATTGTTATTGTTTTTGAATGCTTTGTAATTCCGACCAGACATGGAGACAGAGGTGAAAGAGACAGGAAAAGACAAATGGTGTGTGTGTGTGTGTGTGTGTGGGGGGGGGTGTTCCACAAAAATAAACAATAATGAACAAGAGTCTGCTTCTAGACCTGCAGAAAGAGAAGAGCAGAAAAAAATGGGACACACAACAATACAGCAGGAGCAAGCTATCACTGCGTCAACGTGATGATGAAATATAAAATCAACATTGTTTAACTGAACAATCACACGATAATAAATCATAGTGCATTTAGTGGCAACGACAGCCTTGAGGCAAGTGTTGAACGTGCCCAAGCCCATACTTTTGAGAGCACCATGTGAGCACCTGTGTGTGTACATGCACTTGTTTATGTAAGGTTTCTCTATAGGAGCGTCCAATAGAGAGTGTGAGGGACCACATATCTGCCTCCAAAGATGCGTAGGAGATGGGGGGAGCTCCAAGTCCCAGAGATCCAGGTGCTGCCCCAGAACACAGGAACCCCAAGGGGACTGCAACCAGAAAGGCCCCCCGCCCCCCTCGAGAGGTGCAGAGGATCGCCCCAGGGGGCCACAACGAGCAGCCGGCAGAGTCCCGGGAGACATCAGCGGCAAGCCCACAGGCCCGCCCGCCTCCTCCCACCCCCTAGCCGGCCAAGCCGGGACCCAGCGACCCGGGACCCAGGAGCGATCACCCCCCGCCGGGGACCCAGCAGAGCCCAGGTACCCAGACCCCACCAGGCAGCCACCGGGATTGACCAGGCAGGCACCAAAGATCTTAAACCCCCTGACCCGGGAGCCACGAACACTCAGGCAGACCAAGGCACCGCACCCCACACCAGGTGTGGCAGGGGGAGGGCAGACGAAGATCTATATCATCAAAGGAGGTCCCAGGAGAAGAGAGGAGTCAAAGGCCCCACCTGACATATACAGTCATACACAAACACAGTCACACACTCCCTCCCTCATGCTCACACATACAACCAAAGACTTACAAAAATGCACGCCGGACACCCACTCATGCTCACCATACACACCCTATTCACTCTGGTCCCGGTACTGCTGCACACGGGGTACAACCATCACCGGTTACCAGAGTTTGACCCCTTCTGCTGGGTTGCTGATGAGCAGGCTCCCCCGCCCAACGCCGAGCACAGCAACCCACCACCCCAGACCCCAACCAGACGGCCAGATCTCCCTCCTAGCCTCCAGCCCCAGGAAGCCAAGCAACAACAGAGGTGTGCTAAGACCAGGGGCGGATTTAGCAATTTGGGGGCCCAAGGCGAACACAGACATGGGGCCCCTTACACTAAATTTTCGACAATCTTATCTTTAACTGGATTTGCGAAACTCTCCCCTCTTCTGACATGAGTTATTTTCCCTTTTTATTGGTCCTCCTCTTTTTTCCTGTATTTCCCTCCCTTTGAGTGCTTTCAATATTTGCTCTGCTTTCTTTTTTCTGTCAGTGCTCCTGTGCTTTAGCCTTAGTTATTTTTTTTCTATTTTCCATTTTGGTCTGTTTTCCTCCCTTTAAACATTTTCCATTGTCTTTCCTTTCTGCTTCCTTTTGATGTTTACATCGAAAAACGACGTCACTTTCAGAAGTGAAGATAAAAGCTTTTATGAAGCATGCTGCTTCTTTCTCTTATTGGAGCCACTAGGATAAATTTATGTCATGCTTAATGTTTTGACTATCGCTTTGAGTTTGTTACGAATGCTCCCGCCTCTCTTCTTATTCTTATTTGTGGTCTTATGGCACTTGGCAAACAACAATTTGGTCCATTACTGCCACCAAATGGATTGGAGTGGAATGACTATCAATCACTTCCTGTTTGTGCATCGCGGTCTTAATAACCCTCTTATGACCATAATTATAACAGGGCCGCCTGGTTTTTTTTTTTATCTCATGGCTGTAAAATTGTAATAAAAAGTGCAAAGTGTGTGTAACTCTCTCCTTTTTTCAGAACAACCTCAGCTTTCAGTGTATGGTTTGTATTTCCAAACCACTATAACATTTCACGAAAAGAAACGTGAAGCCACTTCTCCTCCAGCTTCACTGGCTGCCAGTCAACTTCAGGGTTCATTTCAAGATCCTGGTTCTGGTCTATAGGGCCTTACATGGACAAGCACCATCTTACATTGGTGATCTTCTTAGTCCCTACACCCCCAGCAGGTCCCTGAGGTCCAGTGATCAAAGCCTACTGGTTGTACAGCACCAGGCTAAAGACCAAAGGTGACAGCTCATCTGCTGCTGTGGCCCCCAGACTCTGGAACTCTCTCCCCCTGAGCCTGAGATCAGTGGACTCAGTGGTCTCCTTTAAAAAGCAGCTGAAGACTCACTTGTTCAAGCTGGCTTTTGTATGACCTTCTTCACCACTCTCTCTTTATTCTGCTCTCCCCACCTATTCCACCTTCCTCACTGATTTCCCTCTTTCCTATTCCTCTTTCTTAACATTTTTTCTTTTAAATCCCAATTGCCTATTTTTGCTCATTTTAAATATATTTTCAAACATTTTCTAAATGCTTTTTTATATTTATATTTTTGTTTTTGTGAAGCGCCTCGTGATTTTTATCTTGACAGGCGCTATAGAAATGATTTTTCTTCTTCTTCCTCTTCTATTTAGAATTTATTTCTATTACAGCCTTTAAAAAATCAGCTTAAAAGTGAAAAAAGCAAAAAACGGATTTGAATTTTTTACAGTTATTACTGAACAGGAACTTCAAAATTACTGGGCAAACAATTTAAACTTTGAACTGAAATGCATCTATTCTTAAAAAAGTTTGAACCTTGGTGTCTTGTAGCAGTTTTTAAGACTTTATTTTTGTAAACTTTCAGACGTTTTTATTTGATGTGGTAGACCTTGAAGCAGTTTCTCTCCAGCTGCAGGCAGAGTCACACCGCCATGGGCTGCTTCTCTGGCACACCGTGCACTAATATACCAAAAACATTTGTTTCAGCAAAAATAATTATTTATTGTAAAAAGATAAATTATGTTGGAATGATGCTGAATCTTACAATTAGCAAATAGTTGAGGGTTGTTCAAATAAAAAGATTAAAAAAAACTGAACAAACGTTCATATCCTGGTTCACTGGAGATCTGTCCTTCTTCATGGTCACTGTCTTCAGATAAGCCTTCTGGGACACCTAATAGATCGTGTTGATTTTCTTTGAGGCATTTCCATAATTTCATGCTGGCTTTTTATGCTAATTAGCTTCCCCGTTTCGTTATCCGCTTTCACCGCGGCGCTGCGCTCCGTTTCAATCAGGCTGTACAGCAGGATTTCCCCTCGTAGCGATATTTTCCCTAACTCTGATTGCTTCATGCTATAGATCATTGGAAAGCTGCTTTTATGTACGTTTAGGAACCGTTGGAATTTCCTGGATCTGATCAGCCATTCAAAAGTTATACAACGGAGCATTTTGGATGACAAACTCAGCACGTCTCTGAATCTTTGTTGTGATTCGGTGCGCTCAAGCATAGGCGTCATTTTAACCGGGGACACCGGGGACATGTCCCCGGCAAAATTTGTGATTGGCAGCTGTGTCCCCCCCACTTTCAAAAACGCCTGCTGATGAGGATTTTTGTTTTACCAGCTCAGATCTTATACCAGGGGTCGGCAACCTGTTCCCATCAAAGAGCCATTATTACCCATTTCCCACGGTAATTTTGGACGGACCTTAATAAGCAGTGACTTAAGTGAAGCAGGCAGGTCGCGCTAGAAAATTTAGTTTAAAAAGACGTCATAAATGTTTTCCCCCGTCCTTTTTATTTATAAAATATGAAGTAAAAACTCACAATTTAATTTTCATTCATTTGTCATTAATATGTAGTCTACACCCGTGCGTTAAGTGGACCATCTTCCAGTAAACGCAAAGCTGCAGCCCACCTCTCCAAATGCGTAAAATGTGCATCAGCCGCTAGTTAGGCGCGCCGCGCACCATCAGCTGATCAGCCCAGACAAGAGCAGAGCAAATAGAGAAAGAATAGAGGATAATTGTGTCTGGATGTGGATGGAGATTACATTTTACAGCAGCCTGATCATCATTTAAATACGTAAACCATCACCTGTCTTCTAGTCCACGCTATCAGCATTATTTTAATTGGTGTGTGTGTGTGTGTTTTCCACTTCAAACACTGGTCTAACCAACCAGACCAGCGTACCCAGTAACACATTAATGTTACAATTAAACAGTTTCCCTTCATGTAGGCTAGGAACATTTCACCTGCCGTAGCCCGACCGCTTCTGCTCCACATAAACTTTGTGCGTGATCAAATGTCTCTACGCGTCATGCGTCTCCATATTAGAGACGGGAACAAGCGCTGTTCAGCCAAACTTTCATAATTTCATAAAAAGAACATTTTTCCAAGTGACACATCCCTCAGAGAGACCGGGTTTCCAGACTGTTGCAGTGGGAGGAAATCTTATCACATATGCGCCGGTTCTGCACTGGGCTGCGAACCCCAGATCTTCAGCTCACTGTCCACCGTGCGCTCCGAGCCGCGCTGAACAGTCCAGTATAAAGCTCTGATGTTCTGATGGGAATAATTTACCTCCGCGATGTGTGTAACGATTACATCCATGTGCATCAGTGTGCGTCGGGGTAATTCTTTCAAACCAAGCAACATCCTTGAGTTCATCTGTCAAAATAAACAGTCAAATGGAAATATATGTAACCTGCCGTTTAACTGTTTTGCCTTCTTGTGAAGATTGTTGCAAAGAGAAACAATTAAACTTGATTAACCCCAGAGCCACCCAGAGAACCAGAGCGCATGTGGGAAGGTTCCTCCCACTGAAGCGAGTGTTTTCCAAACCCTGTCTCTCAGAGAGACTTGTCACTTATGTTCCCTGATTATGAAACTTTGGCTGAATAGCGCTTGTTCCTGTCTCCACTGTGGCGACACATCCAGGAGCCGTCTGAGGAGAATCCCAGAATCTCACATCCTCTTCAGCTCATAAAGTGCCCATATGATTACGCACAAGCGTGACGCGTCAACCCGGTCTCACAGTAAGACCGGGTTGGACCTGTTCAGGTTTACGCAGACAATCTTTACATTTAGAATTGGCATACAGATGTAAAATTAATGCAGTAAAATATAAAGCATTTTATTTAAATATCCATTCATTATTTTACAAGCACAGATGTCAGATGGATGGAAGAGCCGCATGCGGCTCCAGAGCCGCGGTTGTCCCCAGCGATTTTTAAACCCCACTCAAGTGTATGGTTATTGTCCCCAGCAATTCTGAAAACAAACTGACGCCCTTGCGCTCAAGACAGGGAATCCCGGTGGCTACCGTAATGTATTGTATATGCACGGAAAGCCCCATTTTTAATATTTTCAGCACTTTTGTAATTTTAATGATATCTAGTACGGTTCAGGAATTATGGTAATGAGAATTGCGCATGTCCAATCCCGTCTGCGGCCACAGGCTGGTAATAAGAATATTGTGGCATTAACAGAGGGGTGCTGGCGGTCAGGGCTAGGGGGCCCCCCAACACAAGGGGGCCCCAGGCGGCCGCCTACCTATGCCTAATGGTAAAACCACCTCTGGCTAAGACCCCTAGTCTCTCTCCGCCTGCTCCATTATAGTGTTGTGTGTTGATGAGGTGGCTGTGGTGAGTGGGCTGTGCAGGCATTGTCTGGCCTATGCCCGCTGATGCCACCGCACCACCCCACTTGCACCCACAGCCCTCGGTGTCTAAGTGCAGTTTAAAATTGGAAGTGGGCACCGGCACTCGGGAGGAGGCTGAGAAATCCCCCTGCCAAATGCCGTTGAATGTGCTCACTCCCAAGGCCCTAAGTGTGTGTTTGCGTGGAATGTCGTCGGTGGAAGTGTATTAGGTGCAAATAAAATTGGGGGGCAGGTTGCCACAGGAATGCGGAAATGGGGTCCATACCCGCACTCCCTGACTTGTCCACCCCCCAAGGTCCTATGTGTATGTTTGTGTGATGATGTGAGGGAGCAGGAGGAGACAAATTTTCGGGGATGGGGAGGAACGGCTGGTTGGGCTTAGCCCTCCAGGGAGCTAGCTCCCCCACTGGCCCCAATAGGCACCTCTGTTGTCAAATTGCCACCAAGGGCATGGAGACCCCAGCCCATCCTGCCAGGGCCCAAAGCAGCAGCATTACAGAGCCCCACAGAGTCCGAGGGCACCAACCCAGCCCCACCCCAGCAGAAAATCTATGCCCATCCCTGCATTTGCACAACTTCCAGAATATATAAGACATAGGACATCCAGGTAAGGTTGGGTCCTCCCCCTCCTGGACCTCCCCCTCCCCTGTGATGTAACAGCAGAGGAGCCAAGGTCTACATGAGGCCCCTGAACCCGGGCCAGGCACTGCTGCATGTTCCTGCCTTCTTCCCGGCAGCATACATGTCAGGGACAGACCCCCAAGGCCCCGCCCAGATCCCCACACAGGGTCGGCCACCCCCACACCCTGGGCCCCCAGGCCCCCACCCAGACCCGCACAGGGGCAATGCAGCCACCAGGCAGTGACCCATGGCCGCCGCCAAGACCTCCAAGGGGCCCCACTCACGACCGCCAGCAGTCCACCCCCCCGAGGCAACCCAAGCACCTCCAGAGGGGGGCAATGGCCCCCCAGTCCCAGACACCCCCAGTGAACCCACCTCCAGGGAACATCCGGATACTCCAAACTCAGACCCTCTACCCCCCCACCCAAACCATCCCACAGGACAACATCAACGGTCCCTCATCATCGCTATATGATGGAACCGATCAAAGGAGCCCAGAGAGATTGATTTGAAGTGGAAGCAGAGGCTAAATCAAGTGCAATATGATCTAACAAAAGATTTCTATACTGGTTAATGCAGAGAGTTTCTCTATGTTTCCATATCAAGAGGATAGTTTTCTTAGTGATGCATGTGGCAGCCAGAACAACGTGAACCAAACATATTTCACTCGGGACATCGTCCAGGTTTCCCAGTAAACAAAGAGAGGGGGAAGTTGGGATATGACATTTAAGACATTTTGACAGATCCTCACATACTCTACCCCAAAATTCCTGGACAGGTGGGCAGGACCACAGTGTATGAATGTAATTGTCAGGAATGTTGTTTGTGCAGTGTGTACAGGTGTCAGATGACACAACCCCCATCTTGAACATCCGATGACCTGTATAGTGTACTCTGTGTAGAATTTTGTACAGAATTAATTGTAAGTTGGGGTGTCTGATCATTTTAAAAGTTTTTAAACAAGTTTGGGACCAGAAGTTCTGGTCAAAGCTAACTGATAGATCCACCTCCCATTTTTCAATAGGGATTGCAATTTTATCGTCTATTTTGGACAGTGTCTTATATACTTTAGACAGTAGTTTGGGGGGTTTGAGATTATAAAAGTCTAATACCCTTGGTGGTGTTTGTAATTCTATTTTATTGAGCTTAAATTTTTGTTTGACTACAGATTTAATTTGGTGATATTCTAAAAAGCTATTCTCATCCATTCCAAATTGGGAGACTATTTGATTAAATGGGATGAAGTCCAATCCTTCATATATGTGTTCCAGGTATAGGATTCCTTTGTTTTTCCAGTCCAGAAGATTCATCATTTTGTTATTTTGCAGGATTATTCCAGATAGGTGTGCGTCTGCATGGAATAAGTGAAGACTCTGTCATTTTAAGATACTCCCACCATGCTGTCAGAGAGGTGCTGATACTAATACTTTTGAAGCTTTCATGTTTTCCTATGCTTGAGCTAATAAATGTTAAGTCTGAAAGCTCTATCGTATTGTAAAGTGTCTGTTCTATATCTAAGCAGGACTCATCTAGTGGGTTATCTTGCAACTATCTTGGTATATATTGCAGCCTGTTGGCTAAGAAATAATAATAAAAGTTGGGTAAATCCAGTCCTCCTCTGTCTTTGGTCTTCTGAATCGTTTTTAAGCTAATTCGTGGAGGTTTATCCTGCCAAAGGAATTTAGTAATTGAGGAGTCCAGAGATTTAAACCAGTCAGCTGGTGGTTTGTTTGGGATCATCGAGAATAAGTAATTTATTCTGGGTAAGACCATCATTTTAATTGTATAATAAATAATACATTTCCAGAGCGCTGCCGTCTCCTCCTTTGGCCATTATTTCAGCTTTAGCTTCAAGAAAGTTTTGGCTGTAAACAACAAAGCGCGCATGTGCCGCCGGCAACTTCGGCAGATGATATGGTGGCTGGTAAGGGTCACCGCGCCTACACCGCAGCCACGGTAATCCACTGAGATAATTTTTTTTTTGAAAAAACAAGACGGTTATTATTATTGTCAACTTTTTTATCGGGGTTTACCGCTACACCGGTTACCGTGACAACCCTACTCATAACATAACCCCTGTCACAAAGTCCGGCTTCTAGATGGACGACGAGGTTGGTTGGGGTTGTCCCTGTGAAAACGATTGATCAGTTCACGGCTGAGGATGTGACGCTCCGGGACCCACTGACGGTCAGCCGGGCCGTAACCCACCCAGTCCACAAGATACTGGACGCCGCGACCCACTCTCCTTAAGGCCAGGAGCTTGTTGATACTTTAGACTAGGTCACCGTCCACAAGACGAGGAGCAGGGGGAGCCACAGGGGCCATCTGTAGAGGGCCGAGCTTCTCAGGTTTCAGCTTGCTGACATGGAGCACTGGGTGGACCCGTAGTCATTGGGGGAGGTCCAGTCTCATAGCCACCGGGTTGATGACCTTGGTGATGGGGAACGGTCTGATGAATCGGGGTTGCATCTTCCTGGAACCCCCTTTAAATGGCAAGTCAGCAGAGGAGAGCCAGACCCTGTCACCCACCTTGTAGTCAGGGGCAGACCTCCGACGGTTTGCTACGGTGGTGAACCTTTCTTGGTTCCAAACCAACCTGGAGCAAAACTCAGCCCAGGTGCATTAGCAGCATCTCACAAACGCTGCAGGACCAGAGGAAGAGGCCATCCTCTCCTGATGGGGGAAGAGTGGCAGCTGGTACCCATAGGCAGCCTGAAAGGGGGGAGAAGCCAGTTGAATTTATTAGGGCATTATGGGAGTACTCTGCCCAGGGGAGTTGGGAGGACCAAGCCTGGGGGTTCTTCAAGCACATAGCCTGTAAGGTGGTCTCCAAGTCCTGGTTGAAGCACTCTACCTGACCGTTGGTCCGAGGGCTCAGACTGAACTTGATCCCCAGGAGTTTGCAGAAGTCCTTCCAAAACGCTGACACGAACTGGGGGCCTCAAACAGAGGTTATGTCCTCTGGGAGCCCGTGCAGCCGAAAAACATGTTGCATCACTACTTCAGCTAGCAGCTGAGCTGATGGTAGTCTCTGTAGGGTTATAGCATAAACCATCTTGGAAAACCTGTCCACAACAGTCAGAATCACAGTTTTACCTTTTGATTTGGGCAGTCCAGTAATGAAATCCATAGCTATATGGGACCAAAGTCTGGAGGGATAAGAAGGAGGCTATAGGAGTCCCGCTGGAGGGGTTCTGGGTATCTTGACAATGGCACACACTGAGCAGGAGGAGACGAAGGCTCAGATGTCTGAGGACATCAGAATCAGAATCAGAATAAGCTTTATTGCCAGCGCTCCAGTGACCCAGAGCATAGGAACTTGACTCCGCAAACACAACCTGACCAAGGTTAAACACACACACATGTAGACAAAAACAGGTACAGGCAGTCACGAGAGCAGCCAAAACGGCGCTCATTTCATTAGATGAAAAGGCTGTTACATGAGGATAATTGGGGTAAGGTAAAAAAAAAAAGGCATAGCAGAGTTAGTCCCAGCAGAGGGAGTAGCTCTATAATACAGAAAAAACTCCTCAACATAGAAGCACAAACATCACAGTTACAAAACATCAGACTCCGATAGGAAGGCGGGGTGGGGCGGGATCCTGAATCCTCCAACGGGAGCTGCTAGTACGGCACTCAGCCAGCTGCAGTCAAACAGGTGGGAGGAAGAGATGAGGGACAGAGAGCACATTGAGTTTCCTGCAGGTTGACCTTGAAGCAGAAGACAATCTGAAGGCAGGGGCGGAAGGTCGGGTCACAGCATCTGTCAGCATTCCTCCTTTCGTGGGGGTGTGTTGATGGCAGCCTTGGAGGCTGCCTTGGCGTCAGATAAGGATAAACAAGACTTTGTTTAGGGCAGACAGAGATAATTTTCCTCTCTGCCTTGAAGTCTATTCAGTGGTCTTTCATGTCCACCAGTGAAGCCAATTATACATTCTAAACTTCCCCACACCGTCCGGCGACCCTCTCCGAGATGACATCCATCTTGCGCACTAACACAGGCAACGCCGCGAGGACATTGTCCAGCTTACGGTTCACCTCGAGTAACGTCCCAGTCTGTGAGGTCACCGCACGGGCGGCACATTCTGTGGGTACGGGTCGCACTCTAATCGCTCCAGTCTTCCCAAATTTCCAGAAAAACAGATATCCTCCCACTCCAATCAGAAGAAATCCAGTGATCATCAGGCCGAACATCCACAAATCTTCCACGTCCTCGATGGACAACTGAGAGAGGCACACGGTTCGCCAGACCCCCCAAGAATCGAGTGCATATCCCGCTGCGAATGTCCCTTGAGGACAGGTGGGAGCCCCCTTCTCCGTTCTCATCGTAGAAAAAATCTTATCAATCGCGTTGAATGACCAGTTAATTAAGTCAATTTTCCAAAAAAGAAGTAGTGATTTCAGGAGAAATGCAGAGAAGTGCTCTGTAGGCAGACAGGACAGAGAGCCTTGGGAAAGCAGATAAGGGAGCTGAAGAAAAAGCGTCTGTACTCTCTGAGAGCCGGATAAGAAGCTGGTAGGTCACCAGAACCGCTGAACAATCAGGAAGGCGGTCCTTGTCACCCCAGGGTGGCAGGCCAAGCGTGATAAATGTCCTCACTTCAGTAACGCAGGACGTAGACCTGGGGGAACAAACAAGCGTTGTGGAGGACACCTTGATGGAATGGTAGTGGAGTCCAAAACTGCAGCCTTGACCCTACTGTTATGTGTGTTTAGGTCCAAAACACATAGCAGTTTTGCCCAACAAAACTTTCATGTGGTTTATGTAGACATAGACACCACCAGTCAGTGTGTGAGCAATCTGAAGTGAGGCCTGAGGTCGACAACGGCAATAATAGTGTACATACAGATGCTGTGTTAAATTCAGTAACAAGTCCTGTGCAACCAAGTATGAAAACTCAGAACACTGTACTGCTTCAGACCGTCAAGGCATGGACAGTGGGCCCCAAAGACAGAAAAATATCTCGCTGTCTTTTGGATGGAGGCAGCTAGCAAAGCTTCATTCACAAGGATGTTGCTAGGGCCCTTCGACTACCAGTTATCAGGCAAGATGCTAACACTCCATGTTTTTGGATCCACTACTCCTGTGACAGAGAAGTGCAACATTGTGAGAGTTGAGATGGAGAACGTGTGGAACACTGAGCAAAAAATGGAGATTGAAGAAATAGAGACCCCCCAGGTATGCACAGCTGTGATTAAAGTTCCAAGTGGACCAATTCAAGCAGAGCTGAAAAGACGGGAGCTGCAGCTCGCAGACTGTCCACTAGAAGGTGCTAATGATGCAGAGATGCAAGTGGTAATAGGAGCTGACTACAACTGGCAAGCTGTTTCTGGTTTCTGATTTTAAGTAGTGTGAAACTCACACTTCTCTGCTTTGCAATAGAGCTGGTTCTCGAGGAGGCGCTGCAGGACGGCTCTGACATGCTGCACATGAGTATCCCAGTCTGAGGAAAAAAATCAAAATGTCGTCAAGGCAAACATTCACAAATTTATTGATCATGTCCTTGAGCGCATCATTAATTCAATTCAATTCAATTTTATTTATAAAGCGCCAAATCACGACAAGAGTCGTCTCAAGGCACTTTACATAATAAAAATTCCAATTCAGGTCAGTTCATTAAGCCAATCAGAAATAATGTTTCCTATATTAGGAACCCAGCAAATTGCATCAAGTCACTGACTAGTGTCAGAGTCTTTACAGCAATCCTCATACTAAGCAAGCATAAAGCAACAGTGGAGAGGAAAACTCCCTTTTAACAGGAAGAAACCTCCAGAGAATCCCGGCTCAGTATAAGCAGCCATCCTCCACGACTCACGGGGGATCGAGAAGACAGAGCACACACACACACGCACGCATGCACGCACACACAAAGACAAGTAATGTGTCTATAGTTATATTGTGATTTCTTAGTAAATATTCTATTTGGTGAGAGATAAACTTTATTGTATTTATCCTAGTGGATCTATAATTAAACGGATAAACTAGCAGTAGCACATCCAACGTCAAGGAAAGCAAAAAGTTATTATCAGGAGAGGGAGAATGTTTAAGTGGTTAGCAGCAGCAGTGTGCTAGATGATAGCCCCCTCCATGAAGCCACCACAGCTCAGCAGAACATCGCTGTAGCTAACTGAGACCTTGAACAATATCTCATGCAGATTAGTTCTTGCTGAGGAGAGGGGGCAAATTACTTTTAGGTGGAAAACAGTCATTTCATTTCGTTACAACGGATAACCTAGGATAACAAGGGGTACCAAGGAGTCAACTACAAAAAAATTCATCAGCTCTTTATGGTTCCCAGAGACAATAACTTTAACGGGCACAGTGCGAGCAGTAACTTTGTGAATAAGAGATCCATCTACTACATGGATGAGTAAGGCAGGTGACACAGACACGACTGGAATTAAAAATTTGCTTACCACTGCCTGGGACATAAAGTCACCATCACAGCCAGAGTCAATTAGAGTCTCGTATTCACCTTGCTCAGAACCATTGGTCACCATCAACCTGGTGGCCAGTCTCGAGGGCGGAGAGAAAGAAGAAACCCGGCCCGCCAGCTGCCCTCCCGCTAGCAAGCCCCGGTGTTTCCTGGACAGTGGCAAACCAGATGACTGGGTCGTGCACAGTACAAACACAGCCCCTCCTTCATACATCACTGTCGTTCCCCCCGGGAACGTCTCCCTACTCCCAGCTGCATGGGCTCCATGGTAGGCGGAGCCTGGGACGAGGAGTTGCCAAAGAGGCGAGGGGAGCTCACAGGGGTCGGAGGAAGATGGAAATGAAGAAGCCAGGGGACGGTGCTCGTCGCTGGAGCGCTCCATCCTCCGTTGGTCAATAGAGCTGCTCAGTGGAGGTTCCTGCTTCGCCCTGCTTCTTGTGTGGTCCTGTCTTTTAAGTTTGTGTTCATGTGGCCTCCTGGTTCCTCTGGTCTCGCCTCCTGTGCTCCTGGTTCCAGTGGTCTTGTGTTCCTGTTTCTGATGTGTCCCTGTGCCCCATGGCTTTGTCCCGCCCTTGGATGCTGGTCCCCTGACTCTGCCCATGAACAGGTGTTGGGAGCCACCCTTGAGAAGGGGATATTGTCACATTGTTGCTCCCCTGTGCCTTGGGTTTTACCTTAATTGTGTCTACCTGCCTCATGTTACCTGATCACCCATCCCAGTGTGTATATAAGCCTTGTGTGTTGCTTGTGGGTTTGTCGGTTCATACTTGTTACATGTCAGTTTGTGTTTACACCTGTCTAACCTGTCGTGTCTGCCCTCCTGACCATTAAAGAGGAACCAAATGTCCATTACTGTCTTGCCTGGGTTAAGCTACCTGCCTGAAGGATCCGCTCTTCCTCCTTCACTTTCCCTCCACATCGTGACAATGACTCAAAACTTTCTGCTTTTAAATCAAGACAATACTGAAGTTCTCATCTTTGGACCCTAAATTCAGAAAAGGAAATCGCTTAGTCAATCACCTGACCTGAATGGCATTACATTAGTCTTAGAGAACAAAGTAAAGAACCTTGGTGTTATCTTTGACCAGGACATGTCATTCAAATCCCAGGTTAAACAGGTTTGTAGGATTTCCTTTTTCCACCTTCGGAATATTGCTAAGATTAGAAGCATCGTTTCCAGGAGTGATGCTGAAAAACTGGTTCATGCATTTATTACATCAAGACTGGATTACTGTAATTCGTTACTCTCAGGAAGTCCACAGAATGTAGTTAAAAGTCTTCAGCTTGTCCAAAATGCTGCAGCTAGAGTTCTGATGAGAATTTAAAAAAGCGATCATATCTTTCCTGTCTTATAATGGGACATAAAGTCACCATCACAGCCAGAGTCAATTAGAGTCTAGTGCTAGTCGATGGCCCCCTCATGGACGGGGCCATCGACTAGCACACTGCTGCTAACCACTAAAACATTCTCCCTCTCCTGATAATAACTTTTCACTACTTTCTTTGACCTTGAATGTGCTACTACTACTAGTTTATCCATTTAATTATAGATCCACTAGGATAAATACAATAAAGTATATCTCACCAAATAGAATATTTACTAAGAAATCACAATGTAACCATAAAAACACTACTTGGTATATATGTTGTGTGTGGTGTTGGTGTGTGCATGTGAGTCGTGGTGGATTGCCATCCACCACGACTCACATGCACACAGCAACCACTTATACTGAGCCAGGATTCTCTGGAGGTTTCTTCCTGTAAAAGGTTTTCCTCTCCACTGTCGCCAAATGCTTGCTTAGTATGAGGATTGCTGTAAAGTCACTGACTTGATGCAATTTGCTGAGTTCCTTATATAGGAAACTTTACTAATTTGCCCTAATGAACTGACCTGTATTGGAATGTTTATTATGTGAAGTGCCTTGAGACGACTCTTGTCGTGATTTGGCGCTTTACAAATAAACTTGAATTGAATAAATCAGATGTGTCCCATTTATTTAGAATGCCTCTATCCTGTGAGATCTTACAAATTCCTAGCCCCCCTAAGGTTCATGCACAAAAAAAACAGAACCATTCACATTTGATCAAATATAGTTCTCATGTCACCTACAGTTTTATGGTGGCCCCACTGAAAACTAACATCCACAGAGAAAAACATGCAATCATTTTAGGCTCCAACTGGGTAACCTGCAGCCTCTTTGCAGCAAGGCAACAGTTCCTTCCAATGAACTTACATCTAAACATTGCTGTTGTAAATAATGTAGATTTCTGAAGAGCTGAATGTTCCCAATGTAACACCCGCAGATAAGCCCCCAATATGTTGCACGAAGTGAATCTGATCAACCAGTATTAATGTGGACAATGTAGTACAGAATCACTTCAAAAATAGATAATTTATTAAAAATTGCAAAAGTCAAAAGTCCATATCAAAGCTCAGTCTGGTTGTGCTACAGCAGGTTGTGCCTATAAAGCAGGGCAGGGAGACCAGTTAAAAACCAGGGGGAAGTTTATCTTCACCAAACCAACATGTATGAAGCCAGGTAGTGATGATGACCTGAGCTTTACCCAATCGGCCCAGTGCCTCAAGCCGTCCAACTCAGCACTGGATAAGTGTTTAGCCCTTCTGATCGGTGACTACTGGCCTCCCCTTTTTGGCACACTTCTGTAAGGAGTTCTGCAAAGAGTTCAGCACAGCCATAATAGATCAATAAATACATTAAAACAACTTAACAAGAGGAAGCAGTTAAGAGACAGCAAAGTTCACCCGTGAGTCTTTACCTGCGAAGAGCTCAGCACAGCCACAATACATGCAGTTCTTCTTCTTCTTCTTCGAGTTTTACGGCGGCCGGCAACCAACTGAAAAGTGCATCACCGCCCCTACATGCAGAGCTATGTGTGCCTTCCCCTTAAGTGGAGCAGTGCCTAATTTCTAATTGAAATCACCTGTGTTGCTGTACCCACCCACACACACACACACAGAGAGAGAGAGAGAGAGAGAGAGAGAGAGAGAGAGAGAGAGAGAGAGAGAGAGAGAGAGAGAGAGAGAGAGAGAGAGAGAGAGAGAGAGAGAGAGAGAGAGAGAGAGAGAGAGAGAGATACAGCTCTACCAGGTTACATCCCAACAGTGCCATTTTAGCCATTTAACAAGTCTTGTCACTCCCAGGCAATAGAAAAATGGGCAAAGAGGTGGGACTGACCACAGGCATTAATACGTAGATGCCCCATTGGGCGCTGTAGAGAGAAACATATTGGATGGGTCTTCTCACTCTCCAGAGTCAATGCAGGATGAGCAACTAAGCCCGTTTCTGTGCAGCCTACGGTTACAACAACCGGTGTACAATTGAAAACAGATCACATGACTTTTCTAGCCTACCTTGATAGGATTTTATATTTAAATATTTAAAAAAAAATTATTTTGTTAAATTGTATTTATATTTTAATTATCATGCCATAGCTTGTGTGTGATTTTGTGAAAAAGCTTAATAAAATGTGCTTTTCAGTTGGGAAAGCACCTTACTCAGTAGAAATGAATGCACTGTAGACCCTATATGGGCTAGGGGTGTGCTTAGGCAGTGGTGGGGGTTTCCGCCCTCCCTCCCTGGGCGCCCTGAGTTGGTGCCTTGGCTGCTGCCATCGATCAACTACTGCTGAGGCAGATGGCTCACCTGATGGCATGCCTTTCATTACCTAACCCATCTGAACTCAGCCTAGTGTTTACTTATGTTGTTTTTTAGGTTGTGTGTGTGTGTGTGTGTGTGTGTGTGTGTGTGTGTGTGTGTGTGTGTGTGTGTGTGTGTGTGTGTGTGTGTGTGTGTGTGTGTGAAAACTGCTATACCACTGGAGACTAGGAGGGCTGGAGACTAGGAGGGAGATCTGGCCGTCTGGTTGGGGTCTGGGGTGGGGGTTGCTGTGCTCGGCGTTGGGCGGGGGAGCCTGCTCATCAGCACCCCAGCAGAAAGGGTCAAACTCTGGTAACTGGTGATGGTTGTACCCAATGTGCAGCAGTACCGGGACCAGAGTGAATAGGGTCCCCTGCTGGGTCCCCGGCGGGGGTGGTCGCCCCTGGGTCCCGGGTCGCTGGGTCCCGAGCTCGGCCGGCTAGGGGGTGGGAGGCGGCGGGCGGGCCTATGGGCTTGCCGCTGATATCTCCCGGGACTCTGCCGGCTGCTGGTTGTGGCCCCCCGAGGCGATCCTCTGCGCCTCTCGAGGGGGGCGGGGGGCCTTTCTGGTTGCAGTCCCCTTGGGGTTCCTGTGTTCTGGGGCAGCACCTGGATCTCTGGGACTTGGAGCTCCCCCCGTCTCCTACGCATCTTTGGGGGCAGATCTGTGGTCCCTCACACTCTCTATTGGACGCTCCTATAGAGAAACCTTACATAAACAAGCGCGTGTACACACACAGGTGCTCACATGGTGCTCTCAAATGTATGGACTTGGGCACGTTCAACACTTGTCTCAAGGCTGTGGTTGCCACTAAATGCACTATGATTTACTATCGTGTGATTGTTCAGTTAAACAATGTTGATTTCATATTTCATCATCACGTTGACGCAGTGATAGCTTGCTCCTGATGTATTGTTGTGTGTCCCATTTTTTTCTGCTCTTCTCTTTCTGCAGGTCTAGAAGCAGACTCTTGTTCATTATTGTTTATTTTTGTGGACCCCCCCCCCCCCATCCCACCATTTGTCTTTTCCTTTCTCTTTCACCTCTGTCTCCGTGTCTGGTTGGAATTACAAAGCATTCAAAAACAATAACAATAAAATTTCAAGTATCAGGCGTGACATTTAAAGCAGACGCTTTGATGCTCCACCTGAGAATAAATCTGTAACCCCCAAATTCCACTACCTCCGCTCCGCTCCGCTCCGCCCCCGCCTTCCGCAGCCGCTCGCTTCCGAACTCAATTTTTACTGGTACCCGCTCTACAACGGCTCCGCTCCGGTGCGGAGACCTGAGGGGGGCAAACAAGCATGCGCGGGATTTTCGAGATCTTGCGATACAGTCCGAGCAATAAACGCGGAAGTTAGATCCAAACACCCGTTGTGCGGGAGAAGCATCGGAAATGAGCTGTTTAATCTGCCCATCATTGTGTTGAGAGATCAGCAGTGTTTGGATCAACAAAGTGTGACTACTTTGATAGTGGCAACTGTATTTATGGCTTATTTTTGTGCATTTAAACTTCAGCCGCCATTGATAGTTGTTAAAAGTTGTTAAACCTGTGCATATGAAACAAAAAACGCCTTTTGTTTAGCGATTTATTGTGAAAAACGGAAGATGTGCTTGCTCCTTTTCCTGTTGGGCCGTTGTGATTTCTGTCCATTGACTGCGGAGGTGCTCCGGCGTCCGGCAAAAATAGGATCGATTCTATTTTTGCCGGACGCCGGAACAGAGGGCGCCGCACGGCGCCGCACTGCCGGAGCACGGCCGGAGCACGGCCGCAGTAGTGGAATGGCTCTGATTGACTAGAACGGGACCGATTTTGCTCCGGCGTTTGTGTCGGAGCGGAGCGCAGCGGAGCGGAGGTAGTGGAATTTGGGGGTTAGGCTTGTTACCAGCATTCAGACATCAATTCTGCTTGCTTCACAGCCAGACAGGACACAGTAAAATAAATAAATAAATAAATAAAATAAAACTGCTATACCAATAAAGTTGACTCATGGGTCCCTGGAAGAACAAAAATAAATGAATGCAAGTCAACGGGGCTAAAAGAGATATTTTCTAATCCGCTTCGCTTTAGGCCCTGGATCGCACATATGTTGTAATCAGATTTTAAATTGAAAGTAATGAAGTGTGTTTCGACCACACCAGTCACGTACTTTGAGATTTATCAGCTTGTAAATGTTCGACTACAAATTGGACGTCTGCACCTTGCCTATATGACATCACCACAGAATTCCCCCCCCCCGCTTAGCTGCTACTTACCAGATGTCCAGATCTATAGTGGTTCTTTCCTCTTGAAGGAAGAATTTGAAGTTACAACTTACAGCCATTTTCCCTCTGTTTTTCTCCGTCTGGTTTGATGATGTCTCTTTGGTGATGCACATTTGTGCTCCGGGACTTATTTTCACACAAAATCTAAAATAATGTTTTCCTCCCATTAAAAAATAAGCGCTTTCTTGGTTTCAAAATGTGTTTTTAAAATTTATGGAAATCATATGTGAATTCCATGGCACATAACAAGCAGAATTAGAAAATAACGTTTTTAGCCCCCATTGACTTGCATTAATTTTTTAGTTTTTCCGGGGACCCATGGTCCAGGAGTAGATGGGCGTGACCTAGGCTCTTTATGGGCAGTGCCAGTTAGGGATGGGTACCTTTGACATTTGAATCGAATCGGTACTAGGAGTCGATACCGGTACTTAATGGTACCAATTTTAGATACTTTTGAGTGTTTACTATTTTAATTCTCTTTATTAAATACATATTTTTCTCAATATATAACCATATTTGATACATTTCATGATAAATAACATACAGCTGTTTGTATTTTAACATCGTCCTTGTAGTTTTATAAGCTGATAATTAAACTGAAGCAAACATTTTTACTGTGAACTAAATTTACTGTGTATCTTCATTCCTTTTGCCGTCTTTTTTCATTTGATTTTTCCTACTGGGAAGTTAGAATTTCCGAGGAGAAAGCGCACCATTAGCTGATAACAATGGTGGCAATGGAAGCTAATTTATCAAGCTAACGTTATCTTAAACAGTTTATTTAGCTGCTGGAGCAGATTAAAACGATGATGCCTCACACTTAGATCATTGTCGCTGGTTTCATCTTCACCCAATCACCCATCACATTTAGTAAAGTGAAGCCAAACTTTAGAGCGCGTTCATGTTCTTCTAGTCCAGACCTGGGCATTTTACGGCCCGCGGGCCACATACGGCCCTTTGGTTGACTTTGACCGGCCCGCGTAAGGTTAATTGGAAATTACAAAATAAATGTATTTTCTCATTTTACCTCATGCATGGGCTAAGGCTGCATTGCTTTTATTTTGAAGTTGTTTTTTACGTGCACAATGACGCAATACGTATAGCAACAAGTGCCCGCGGTTGACATGGTGATTGTAGCCCGAGAAATGCCCGCTCATGAAAAAAAAAAAAGAAAGAAAGAAAGATGCCGAATGCAGGATTTTCAACAAAAATTGGACTGCTAAGTATTTTTTTTACTGAAGTCGGAGGCAAAGCCGTGTGTTTGGTTTGCGGGGAGGAGATTGCCGTGTTTAAGGATTACAATTTGAGTCGGCATTACGACAAGAAACACTCGGAAAAATACAAGAACTCATCTGATGCTGAGAGGGCACGGACATCCGAAGCTTTGCTAGCAAAGTTGCAAAAGCAGCAAGGCTGTTTTACTAAGCTTCACACATCCAGGGATGCAGCAACCAGGACCAGCTTTGTGATATCCCACAAAATAGCTAAAAACAGCAAGCCGTTTTCGGAGGGAGAGTTTGTCAGAGTGGTGGACTCTGCCGCACTAATATGCCCTGAAAAAAAGGCGCATTTGAGCAAATCCTGCTGTCCAGGCGAACCGTGACCAGAAGGATCGAGGACATTGCGGGGAACCTGGAGCTTCAGCTGCAACGTGAAGTGGCAAGTTTTGACTTTTTCTCATTGGCCTTAGACGAGAGCTGTGATGTCCGGGACACAGCTCAGCTGCTCGTATTTGTCCGGGGATAACGGAGCTCACAGAGGAGCGGGCAGCAATGCGGTCGATGAAAGGGACAACGACAGGGAGTGATCTTTTTACAGAGGTAAATGCGTGCATGGACACTCTGGGATTGAAATGGGAGAGACTGTCAGGTGTCACAACAGACGGTTGTCCAAATCTTACAAGGAAAAATGTCGGACTTTTGAAACGCATGCAAGATAAAGTGACAGAAATCGATGCAGATCAAAAATAGGTGTTTTTGCATTGAATTATACACCAACATGTGTTGTGCAAGTCAGTGCTAAAAATCAACCATGTTACTGATGTTGTTACTAAAATAATAAACTTCATCAGGGCACGGGCAATGGATCACAGACAGTTTGTCGCTCTTTTGGAGGACTCCACACAGCTGTCAGATGGCTCAGCCTGGGGAAAGTGCTGAAGAGGGTTTGGGACTTGAAAGCAGAGATTCAGGATCTCTGCTGGATTTCTACTCTTCTCTTAAGGAGGACTTTCCAAACCTGATATAAGAATACGAAAAAAATCGCTTAAAACCACAAAATAAGGTGTTTGGACCACAAATGTAGGCAAATAGCAGTGAACTGGGACACTTTTTTTTAAACCTCTTTCTCAAGATCACAGTTCAGTGATTTTATTTTACAGACAATACTGTGTGTCTGTAGAATGCTAAGAACCTCTTTCCAACAATATTTGAAACTCAGAATGTGTTTTGGAGTGAATGTGACTGAAACTGTTGACTAATATAAGTTACAAATGTTTAACAAAAACCAAATGCGCACTTTGTTTACCATTGCCTTGGGAAATTTGAATAAATCACATTTTTGTAAGCCAACCTCACTTTTTCCTTTTTGCTCATTTATAACATATAGTCTACTCTTACCAGCTTGAAAAAACGATGGTATTTACTGCTTTTTATACAGAAATACCATTAATATTATGCATAATTGACTTCAGCCTTCTGGCCTGGCCCTCCACAATATTTTCTATTTCTCATGTGGCCCCATGGAAAAAATAATTGCCCACCCCTGTTCTAGTCGGAAATTCGGAGATCCAAGGAGAAAGCGAATGCACCATTAGCAGAACGGAAGCCAACATATCAAGCTAACGTTATCTTAAACATTTTATTTACCTACCGAAGCAGATTAAGATGAGGATGTCTCACTTAGATCGTTGTCGCTGGTTTCATCATCACCCAGTTACCCATCACATTTAGTGAAGTGGACCCAAGCTTTAGCGTGCGTTCTTTCTACCATGCTGCTCTGTTTACAACTCGCTCGCAGCGACCAACGACATAAAGCTCTTGTGCATGCGTAGCTGTCTAGGCAAGTTCTCATTATGAAGGACGGGTACCGAAACGAGGCACCGTTTCAAATGACGTGAATCAGTGCTCAGTCGGTACTATGGAATTCGGTCGGTACCTTAAAAGGTACTGAATTCCGTACCCATCGCTAGCGCCAGTCCATGGGGCGTCTATGTGTATATGTCAGTGAGACTGACAGCGGGGGTGTGTGGATCAGGCAGCCATTATACTCATCAAACTCAGATGCATCCTAGGTACAAGGTAACTGAGCTAACCAAAGCCAAGAAAGGGTTGTGGGTGCTTTTAACCAGAAAAATGAGGTTGAACGATTCTGCCATGAAGCACTCACCGAGCTGTGGAGATGGCCTCCATCAGAGAGCTCCACAGACAGCCAGCATACAGACCTGGGCATTCAGAGCAGCCAGCTCAACTGTGAACCTCCAGAAGAGAGGGAGATGGTACAGAAACTCGTGGGATTTATCTGAAGCCAAATGGGCAGTTCTGATTGCTGATATCTTCACCATGTCACACGTCACACCCAGACAATCCTAAATGGGGAAAGAGGTGGAGCTGACAGGAAGGCTCTAAGGTTGGGAGCAAACGATTGACACCCATAAACTTTGAACCAATGTAGCTACAAGCTAATCCAAAGTTACATGGAGTGTGGGGCTAACAGGGGTAGCTGCTAACACTACCTGAGATAATCTGAAGCTAACTGAGGGTTTCAGGCGCTTTTAGCCAAAAATTGCAGTTGAGCGACTCAAAAGTATAGCATGCATCAAATAAAACTGTTTCTGGCTGGGAGATAGGAGACGCCGGGTTCTCGCCTCACTCAGTTGCCTCCGCAAGGCTGGAGCAGCAGATTTACAGATGTCTGATTGCAGGGCTGCTGCTGCTGTGGAAGAGATATGGTACAGAAACTCGGTAATCCTCCTTTTTGCAGAGACAACCTTGCAGATCTTTGACCGCGGTGGACCAGTAGAGCATGGAAACCTTCGCTAGCCTTGACCATCTTACCTAGCTTGAGTTTTGGTACCCAGTGTGCTAACACTTCATGTTTCAACCCATCTTTGACCAAGAAGATATGTTAAATGCACAACCTTTTCCCCCATTCAACCAGCAAAATAAAGTACAGAAAGTACTGAATTTTACTTACTGATAGAAATGAAGGTGTAATGGATTATCTGTTAGTACAATCAGTACCACAGCTTACCATCTTTGTCCAAATATTTCCATGATTAACCCCCAGAAACCCAAATTTAGAAAACAACTGCAAAATCTTTTTTTTAACCTTTCACATGTTGTTCTAGGAGGCCAGATAAACGGGCCTATTTACACATTTTAACAGCCAATAGTGTTGCAGAACTGAACAATAGGACCTATTAGCAATGTAAATGTGGTTTTGAAAAGAAAAAAAATGGGGAAGGTTTATTTTTGTGGACTTAAATCTGATGTTGTAATATTACAACCGTGGGTCTCTGGGGATTAACATCTAAACATGAACACAGAGAGGACAACTAAAGTTCAGAGAGTTGAAATGGCCAAACATATATTAACGCAAGTCCAAGGATGAGGCCTTCCCCGGAGCAAGCTGCTAGCACTAGTTCTGGCGCTCATGCTACCTGTCAATCAAATCAAATTATCCATAATTTAAAACATAAATCCCCCCTCAGAGTTGCCATGACTGTAAACTAGAGCTATTAAACTTAAAATGTTTTTTGGAACCAGTCATGTTTATTTCTACTGTGAGGTTGGCATGTTTTAGTATGGGAGCCAAAAAAACGTTGTCTTTTATGGACCAAGCGCCTAGTGGCTGAGAGGGGTTCTGCAGTTGTTGTCAATTCTGTGCTGGCTTCAGGTTTGGGGGCTGAAAATTGCCCATTGGTCTAAACAGAGACAGATGATTCTCTGTGGCAACCCCAGAAGGGAAAAGCAGGAAGAGATGAAGAAGCTCTTCTAAGAAAAATGCTGATGATTTGATAACAGCTCAGCAGAGCATTAGTGGCATTCAGACAACGTGACGGCATTTATTGATGCATCAGTGTGCAATAACACGTCACATTACGAGATGTCATATTTCCAATAAAAGATGCTTTTAAAGGCTTGGAGACAGACAGAACCACATCAGTGCATTACTGGGTATTTATTGAGACAAATTCAAACCTTCCTTGTCTGTATGATGTAAATATTTCTTCCCTTGTATATTTATGTATTAGCTGGACATATTCCATGAGGCTTTGTTTGATTTATTGACCCTGCTGTCTATGAAATGAATTTGCATGCAACAGTATGTGCTCTTTTACACTAAAATCATGGGTACCTCACCCTCGTTTAGGGGAAGCTGAAGAACAGAGCAGAGAAATGAGTTTGTGTCTCCTGTTTTCTTTTCTTTTCAGCAGATAAATGTGTCCAAGAATTTCTAAGATTCACAACACAATCTTGTTGCAGAGAAGCAGACTTTGGCCTCAGGAAACAAAGAGTGATTACAAATTAGAAACATGTTGCATCAAGCAAATCCATCTCACTGGGTGTCATCTGTGTTTGGCACCAGAATGCACAGATTTCCATCTGGCTTTTCAGAGGACTTTGTGTTAGGGATGTCCCGATCCGATCACATGATCGGAAATCGGCCCGATCACGTGGTTTCACTGATCGGGACTCGGGCTTTACTTCCCGATCCAAGCCGCGATCCGGAGTTGGATAACTTGGTTCTCCTTAAAGGTTGTCAGGCTCCCCTGATGCCCTTAAGCATAGGCGTCATTTTAACCGGGGACGCCGGGGACATGTCCCCGGCAAAATTTGTGATTTGCAGCTGTGTCCCCCCCACTTTCAAAAAATGAGTTTTTTTTACCAGCTCAGATCATATACCTACGTCTGCTCCCAGCAGATTTTTTTAATGTAGCAACTGGCATCTAATTATTTATACTTGAGCTTTAAATAAAAATAAAACCGTAATTAATTAATTAATTAACTTGTAACATTTCTGAAAAAGTGCCCTGCGTTATGCTGAGTTCTCTACCCTGCTGCCCTGCATGCAGCTGTCAGCAGTTGTGATAAGCAGGAGAGCACGTCACCCACACTGCTCAAGAATCCCTTATTCTTGTTTAGCTCCAAGAGGTAAGCAATGTTATATTTTATTTAACACCAAAAGAAGGTGATATTTTAATGTGATTAATGCAGGGGTCCTTCAGGCGTGCTTACAGCCACCCCAGCTGTTAGCATGTGGAGGTGAGTACACGTGAGCAGAATAATATGTTAAGTCGATTTTAAGTTGAGTTAAGTAGCTTTTGTGACTTGTTTTTGAAGTGTTCTGTGAGAAGTTTAGCTGTAGCTTTAAAAAGAAACCAAGTTATATGGGTGATAATGCTTCGATTAGCGTGTCGCTAATAGAAGCTAACTTCTCGTGAGAGAGTGTTAAGTTACTTCGCTGTCTTTTTAACCTGAACAAAGTGTGATGCTGGATAACACACATTAGCCACGTTTACATGCGCAAAATCTCCTCTATCCGATGAAAATCTTGGCTGTTCGGAAATCCCAAATGTCTGTTTACATGGACACTATTTTATGCACCAAGCATTCAATCCGAATAAATAGGTTGAGCATGCGCAGAGAGTTGTCTTTCCCGGAAAAGATGGTAAACAAATGCCATGAAACGAAATGAAAAGTGTATTAAAATCAGTGAATCCGGTAGTTCACGGACAGCTAGGTTGTCGGAGTGTGGAGTTGACCAGAGAGTGGAGCCTGATATAAAGATGAGTATTTTTCTCTGAAAATCTCATTTGACAGTCACAAATAATATAGTAAGGATATATATAATATAATACAATAATAATAATGCAAAAGAGACGCACTTAGCTACAACGATGTTCTGCTGAGCTGTGGTGGCCTCATGGAGGGGGCCATCGTATAGCACACTGCTGCTAACCACTAAAACATTCTCCCTCTCCTGATAATAACTTTTTACTTTCCTTGACATTGAATGTGCTACTACTAGTTTATCCGTTTAATTATAGATTCACTAGGATAAATACAATAAAGTTTATCTCTCACCAAATAGAATATTTACTAAGAAATCACAATATAACTATAGACACATTACTTTGTGTGTGTGTGTGTGTGTGTGTGTGTGTGTGTGTGTGTGTGTGTGTGTGTGTGTGTGTCTGCTCTGTCTTCTCGATCCCCAGTGAGTCGTGGAGGATGGCTGCTTATACTGAGCCAGGATTCTCTGGAGGTTTCTTCCTGTTAAAAGGGAGTTTTCCTCTCCACTGTCGCTTTATGCTTGCTTAGTATGAGGATTGCTGTAAAGTCACTGACACTAGTCAGTGACTTGATGCAATTTGCTGGGTTCCTTATATAGGAAACATTATTTCTGATTGGCTTAATGAACTGACCTGAATTGGAATGTTTATTATGTGAAGTGCCTTGAGACGACTCTTGTCGTGATTTGGCGCTTTATAAATAAAGTTGAATTGAATTGAACTTAAACAGGAAATTTGAATGATTTAACCTCACAAAGCTTAAAGGCACGGTCCGTAAAATGACGCCGTCAGGGTGAGGAGGAGGAGATTTTTAAATTCGAACGGCTGTTGCTCACTCCCCCGCCCTTCCTGAAAGAGCCGAAAGCCACGCCTCCTAATGTGCATGCGCAGGAAAAGCAGAGTCAACACCAGAGCATTGCTTCTTCATAATAGAGCTGAGCTAGTGTTAGCAATGGAGTTATCTGAGGTAAGAAAGTTGTTTTTAACCAGCACATTAAACACTTACTGTTTATAAAGGCATTTTATAAAGAATATCTATAAATATATATATATATTAAAATACCAGTAACAGTTGACAATCTATATTGTAAATAAAATGAATCCTATCAAATTGTTAGCATTTTATTACGAGTAATTAGCTTATTTTTAATTGCTTTGCCATTCAAGATGGGATGAATATATCAGAGCATATAATTTATGTGGAAATCATGAATAAACACTGCATTCTGTGTAGTCCTCCTATAATCATGGTTGTTTTCATAGGGTTTCTGTTTATTGTTGGTTTAGCCCAAATTTTGACTAGATGCAAACCTGATCTGTGTCAAAATTGATTAATATGCCAGAGTACTTTTTATAATAGTATAATTTTTTTATTCTAATACAATTTAGAGTTCAGTGATTGAGGAATCCTCTGAGGAAGAGTTTGAACCTCCCATTGCATCCTCAAGACGTGGTGCAAAAAGGAGATGCCCACCATCATCTCAAAGACGTGGTGCATCCAGAGGCCGTGGTGCATCTAAAGGCCGCGGTGCATCCAGAGGCCGAAGAAGTGCGAGACACTCAGCTGTGGACCTTGGAGATGAAGATCTCTCGAGAGAGAGCGAATAGACTTTGAACGTGTAAGCATAACAATATTACACTAAATGATCCTAAAATCTGTTGCTGTAGCATCTCTTTCCACTTTTGTAGCAACACATACAGAACCTGAACCCTCAGCAGGCTATTGACGTCCTTACCATGGTGCTGGACAGAGACCCTGGTGTTCTCTTTGATGTACTTGCCCTCTCTGGTCCACCTGCCACAACACCTCCAACATCCAATCAACCTTCATGGTGTGTATACTCCCACTGCAGAGATATGCCAACTGATTTGGAAAAGAAATGCTGCCAACAGCCTCCCCAGACATGTATTTCAACTGTACCACACATGGAGGAGTTTATTCTGCAAAATGTTGTTCTTCGCCTGGCCAGAACATTGTGGAATGAGTTTCGAGCAGTTTATGATGACCCGGACCCTGGTGAGGACGACAGACAGTTCCGCCATGCAGCTTACAGACAATTTGTAGCATGGCAGCATGGAAAACTTGGTGGAGGACGCAGAGTAGTAATCCCAAGCTGTTGTCTGGGGGATAAGGGAAAAATTCCCTGACCCCAATGGTAACTACACTGGTTTTATTCCAAGACGATTGGAAATAAATGTATATATTTGATATTTTACATAAGTTTGTTTTTTATACATTTTTGTTTGATGCTCTAATAAAGTGTTCTAAAGCATAACTCTGTGTTGCATTTGTAAAAATACCATAAATGTTAAAACTCCAGCACAACAACAAAAACTTAAATCTACCTCCAGCATTTTACATACATTTTTAAATTATTAGTCCTTATTTCCCCAAAATATATCTTTATTTTAAAACAAACAAACAAAAAAAAAACACAGGAAACAAAAATAAAGAAGGTTTTGGGTTTTCTCTTGCCTCCCCCAACACCTATGTCTTTGGCAAAGTTTTACCTGTAAATAAAAAATAAACTCAATTAGCAATGGACTATTGTGTGGAAGATGTAAGGCAGATAATGTTTTATTTTACCATCACCATGAGTCCGTAGGTGTTGTAGAAGTTCCTCTGTTGATGGTGCAGGGACTCCGGACAGCAAACCGTAACGCCTTGGATCCTCAGGCCTTAGCTTGTAGCGTCGAGGAAGACCTTTCTTGCTTGTCAAACGTTGGTTGACGATCATGGTTTGGATCTCTGGGATGTAGAGTAGTCTTTTGCCACCTTTTAAGAATACAGCCTCCAGCATCTTGATTTTTTGTTGAATATTTTATGGTATCTGAAATGACACATGCCATAACTTGTAGTAGAGCCCTGCACTGAAGCCCTAGGCCCTCGGCCCGGCAGCCCTCGGACCGGGCTTCGGGCCAATGACTGTGTAATTACCTCGGACACGGGCCGGGCCGGGATCCTTTATTTTTAATCGAATTCTTTTAAAAAAATTTGAAACACCTAAACCAGGGGTCGGCAACCTGTTCCCATCAAAGAGCCATTATTACCCGTTTCTCACAGTAAAGAAAACACTGGGAGCCACAGCAGCCGCGGCGTTGTGGGCGGGGCCTACCCTCAGACAGCAGAGAGCTGCTCACAACAGGTGACAGCAGCCAGTACCGGTCGCTCGTGTACATCAAAGCTATCTTTCATAAAAAGATAATCAATAAAACGATTTATATAAAATGGATCCAGAAGTTGTAGCCTGTCTCTGTCTACAATATTTTGATATTTTTCACCCTGTTGGTGGTTTTACTGAGCAGGTGCCACTTTTTTCATACGTTTCTTTTTAAAACATGTTTAGACTGTTCAGAATACAATTCCAGGCTCTGTCACATTTGATTGTTGTAATTAAACTTTGTAGGTGGGGAAGGTCAGAAAAGGATCCGATCATTTTGTTTTTCCCTCATTTACAGTGACGGAGATAACGGCGCAGTGCGCCTGGCTCTGGTGTTAAGTTTAATTATATCTCTTTGCAACAATTTTCACAAGAAAACAGAACAGTTAAAAGCAGGGCTTGTGTTGACCGGATAGTTCCCGCATTTGACCGTTTATTTTGACGGAGAAAGAAAAGAAAGAATTACCCCGACGCATGCAGACGAGCTGACATTTTATTCTACGCACATCGCAGATGTAGCTAAATCACCAAAGAAAAGATTCCCATCTGAACATCTGAGCTGGACACTGCTCAGCGCAGCTCACTGTCAGCGTGTACTACATAAGGTACACAGCGAGCTGAAGATGTGGAGAGGGGCTTGGAGCGTGTCGCAGAACCAGAGCACATGTGGGAAGATTCCTCCCAATGAATTCATTCAGAGGAATCTTCCCGCTGATCTGAATCTGATGCGGCTCTCTGTGCTTGTAAAATAATGAATGGATATTTAAATAAAATGCTTTATATTTTACTGAATTAATTTTATATCTGTAAGTCAATTCTATGTAAAGATTGTCTGCGTAAACCTGAACAGGCCCAACCCGGTCTTACTGTGAGACCGGGTTGACGGGTCACACTTGGGCGTAATCATAGGCGCTTTCTGAGCTGAAGAGGATGTGAGATTCTGGGATTCTCCTCATACGGCTCATGGATGCGTCGCCACATTGGAGACAGGAACAAGCACTATTCAGCCAAAGTTTCATAATCAGGGAACATTTTCTAAGTTACAAGTCTCTCTGAGAGACAGGGTTTGGAAAACACTCGCTTCAGTGGGAGGAATCTTCCCGCATGCGCTCTGGTTCTGCAACGCGCTCCAAGCCAATCTCCACAACTTCAGCTCGCTGTGCACATATGCGCTGAGAGCGAGCTGCGCTGAGCAGGGCCCAGCTCAGGTGTTCAGATGGGAATCATTTCTTGGGTGATTTAGCTACATCTGCAATGTGCGTAGAATAAAATGTCAGTACGTCTGCATGCGTCGGGGTAATTCTTTCTATTCTTTCTCCGTCAAAATAAACGGTCAAATACGGGAACTATCCGGTCAACACAAGCCCTGCTTTTGACTGTTCTGTTTTCTTGTGAAAATTGTTGGAAAGAGATATAATTTAACTTGATTACCACCAGAGCCAGTGCGCCGTTATCTCCGTGACGGTAAACGAGGGAAAAACAAATTGATCGGATCCTGCACGTCTTTTAACACATTGGTCAGGATTGACGCATTTGTTTTCATTTAGTTGGTTAAAAAAAAGTCGGGCTCGGTTCGGGCCAGAGAATCCTGAAAACCTTTTCGGACCGGGTCGGGCTGAGGCTCCACCCCCTCGGGCCGGACAGGGGCTCAGATTTTAGGCCCGTGCAGGGCTCTAACTTGTAGTATACAACAAATTAGCTGAAAAAGTGTTTTAAGTGAAAAATAATTTAGGTAAGCCCCACCTGGAGGCACTATTATTGAAAATGTGGTGTTTCTGTTATTCTACAGTTGGCCTCTTGACAGCATGTTGTTAAACCAATATGTAGCAGTTAGGAGCGTTGTGGTTGTTCATCTGAGGAAGTTGTTAATAAAAAATGACTAAAACTGGACCAGTGAATTATGAATTCATGAGTGTATGTTTCATTTAAAATATAAATAAATAAATACATACTGTATCGATCCATCTGCTCTCCTCTTCACTTCTCGATGTGAGTGGTGATTGTAGTCCAATGCAGCAAGCAGTATCCGTGCCTCGTAAACAGGTGGGATGTAACTGAATCTTTTGCTTACATACATTAGGAGATGGTTGTGAAACGCCTCCAAATTTGCTGTAGATCTAAAACAAGAATTTAACATTTAGAACAATTATATTATTATTTATAGCTATAATTAAATACAGTACCTGAATTTCAAATATTTTGAGAATTTTTTCAGCCAGCGTTCACTGAGAATGATGTCACTGAGGGCTTTGTGTGGAGTGGAGCCTTTCTGAATCCAGTCTCTCTCTCTGTCACTTATGTGACAGTGTGAGCGTCCTGTCACAATGTCCCGATTGATCACGTGCCCTGGCTACTTGGCCAAGGGGATGTCCCTTTGGCTGACTGGTCAGTGCGTATAACTCTCACCCGGGAGTCTGGGGATCGAATCCCGCCCGGGCCCTCGTTTATCCACCTTGCCACATTTGGCGTTGTTGGCAGGATCCATGTAGTACTGTCACGTAGGTCCATGGATGTGAAGTTTGTGGCACCCTGCGCGGGAGCACGAGGACATGCTTGTGGAAAGAGGGGGGAAGATGTGACAGTGTGAGCGTCCTGTCACAATGTCCCGATTGATCACGTGCCGTGGCTACTTGGCCAAGGGGATGTCCCTTTGGCTGACTGGTTAGAGCGTATGACTCTCACCCGGGAGTCTGGAGATCGAATCCCGCCCGGGCCCTCGTTTATCCACCTTGCCACACTTAGTAAAGGATCATGCTGACAAGCATCCAGAGACCACTCGTGTTCTCCAGTCACATGATGGAGTAGACCGATCCACATGTCCTAAAAGACATATGTGGCGATTAGTTACATTCACTTTTTTTTATATGAAAACACAAATAATGTACTTACAAAAAAACAAAAACCAGCAAAACCAAAAAATGGTTACAGATATCTTTGTTCCACTGTAATAAAACCAGTCTCCCCAGCCTTCACAGATTTCTGCACAAGCTGATTATCATTCCTTTTATTTTAATATGGAGTTTTCACGTAGGTAAGACCACAAAATCAGACGTAATCTGTACACGTGGGTGGCCCACCCAGGTTAGCACAATATGTCTTTCAGTGCTAATGGAAAAGTAAGGTTTTGGATACGTTCCTCATCAATCACACCTAATTCTAACTGCTGAATCATCTCCTCAGACTTCTACAAGTACTACATGAGCTGCTGATTACTCCTTTTAATCAAACAAGCAGCTCAGGAAAGTGTGAACATCTAATTCAGCATTCAAGATGCTAACTGAACCCAGCTAACGGGGAAGTTATAAACAAGAGCTTAAAACAATACACTGATATGGCCAGGGTCCGAAATTTAATTTTTTACTCACCGGCCAAGTTGGCCGGTAGATGATGAAAATCTACCGGCCAAGCATATTTTTTACCGGCCAAAATTCTAAATGATTTAGATCTACCTAAAGCATGTAATTCTATATTATGTTGATTCCAAACAGAGTGACAAAATAATTAAAACATCAATTAATAAGGAAAACAACTCTTTTGTCATTTTTACTATTTATTTATTTATTTTTAGAGATGTTTTTATGAACTCTTTCATTGAAATCTAGTCAGACTCCTTGTTTTCTCTGTCCATGAAGTCTGGCCTCCTGCTTCTGACACTGTCTTTGTGCCAAAGCATTACTGCCTCATTTGGGTCATAGTCCTTGATCTCTGGAGAAGACAGCTGCACCATGAGAATATCTGAAAGTGTGTCAGGGCTAGGGTTGTCACGGTAACCGGTGTAGCAGTAAACCCCGGTAAAAAAAGGTTGACAATAATAATAACAGTCTTGTTTAGAAAAATATCTCGGTGGATTACCGTGGCTGCGGCGTAGGCGCTGTGACCCTTACCAGCCACCGTATCATCTGTTGGAAGTTGCCGGCGGCACATGCGCACTTTGTTGTTTACGACCAAAACTTTCTTTAAGCTAAAGCTGAAATAATGGCAGGAGGAGACGGCAGCACTTGGGACATTTATTATCCCTCAAAGAAGACAAAGTCGGAAGTACGGGCATTTTTTTGGATATTTGAAGAATGCCGAGGGCCAGATGTCTGTGAAAGGCAGCAACGCTACGTGGCCATCATATTGTAGCCATTGTCTCACGACTCCGCCGTCTCCATTTCGCCACTTTTCACAAAATCTTCTGGTTGCCACTGGTCCTGGTGGTTTTTCTTCCAGTTCGACGAGTTTTCTTTTGGAAGACTGGCTGACTCCAGTTAAAAACCGCCACATTTCACCGCTAGTTTTAACACGAAGCTAACGGCTAACTTGATAAACTGATTGAATGGGATAGGTGGAAATGACGTTGGATGCGGCGTTCACGTTTCGCGTACGTTTGTGTACGCTGCATGCAGGCGGGAGGAGTATCAGAAATCCGTGGAAGATGACTGATAAACATAACTAATTTGGTGCAAACATTTACTCGCCAGGTGGCAGGTAGAGCTAAAAAATTTACTCGCCAAATGGAGCAATTTACTCGCATTTGGCGAGTGGCGAGCGTTAATTTCGGACCCTGGATATGGCCTATAGTTAAACGCCACACTAATCATTAGCTCCCATATAAAAAAACTAAAATCCCCTTTCGTTACTCAAACTTCTTCCAAATATAATAGTTCGACTAGCATCGATTCATGTTGACTTAGCATTCAAGCTAATGCTACATTAGCCAATAGGACACCAAGCATACAAAGCTTGTTTGCTCTATTACATCTTTCAGTGAAAGAAAGGTTTTAAGTAAATTTATCCGAAAAACAATAAATAACTTACCTGTCCAAAAGATACTTTGCCAACTCTTCATCCGTTTTCAGGCCGTGTTGATCACGAAAATCTCTCCATCATTTAAAACAATCTCCAATGTAAATTCTACTCGACTGTCTTAAAAGTCTTACAGCCACTTTTGAAGAAGGGCTTTTAAACTTTTTAAATGTTTTTTGAGATGTGGAAGGCAGTCGAGGAATCAGTAATTTGGGGTTTTGTTGCTCCATGTTTCTGCAGTAAGACGAGTGAGGCTCGTGACACTGTTGTGCACGCTGAGACCTGCTCGTGCTCGATGATTGACAGCTGCCCCCTGGTGGAAACGCAGCGCTATTGGTCAACGCATTAGGCTTGCAGAAATATTGGCTGAGCTCTACAGGGCAGGGGAGGGACTTAGGAGAAAATTGAAATATTAAAGATTATTTACTTTTTTAAATAAAATTGGGTCAGATGGTCAAAATCAAACATTTTTAAAGTTATTCTACATTTAAATGTTGCAGACTGTGCCTTTAATAGAAATGAACATAACATGAACCTTCTAACAACTGGAAGTAATTCTAAGTTAGCCAAATCATAGTTTTTCTTCTTTTCCTTTTCCTCCTCCTCCTTCTTCTTCTTCTTCTTCTTCTTCTCATTTAAATGGTAGGTGGCATCAAACTTAAGGTGCATTTCTGCCACTTACTGTGTAGGAGTGTGAGTCAGATTGAGGAACACCCTAATAAATAAACTATATTCTTTTAACTAAACTACTTTTCCTAAGGAATTCCAACACTAAGTTATAAATTCTGTTATCCCCATTTAATAAAGTCCTTAAACTCAATTTTCCATATCCTTTTACTTTTAATTTTTCTTTTAACATTTTTCTATATACCACATATTTACAACAATAACATAAACCATGCTCTACAGTTTCCCTATCTTTTCCACATTCACATAAACTCGTAGGATGTTTTGCTATTAAAAGAAGAGTGCTATTTAAACCTGTGTCCCATCCTTAACCTAGATATTATTGTTTGTTCTCTGTTATTAATTTCCATAATTTTCATCATACCCACCTTTCCCTTTATGTTAAATAAAAGCCTTCCCTTTTCTCCCCTACATTTCCTGCCATTCATTCATCATCTGTTTCCTGATCATTGCTTTCACTTCTTCGACACTAGATGGAATTTCTACCAATGTGTTTAGTTTTGTTGCTTGTTTTGCATAAAAATCTGCTATTTCATTTCCCTCAACCCTCTGTGTGCTGGAACCCACATAAATCGTATTTCTATTTCTAATTTATTCAATCTAAATAGACATTCAAATACTTCTAAAAGAATATCAGGTCTACTTTCAGTTGACAATGACTTAATTGACATTAGAGCCGAGAGAGAATCTGTTCACGCGAGGGTACACAGAAAAAACCCAAATGCAGGAGGCAGGATGACTTGGTCCAGTTCTGAGTTCTTTCAATAACAAAAATCATCACATAAGTAGGGAAAAAAGGCTTAACAGGTTTTACTTGAAACAAAAATACTAATGACTATCCACAGACTCGAAGCAGCACTACAAAACAACGCCACACCGTGCACTGGGAACAGCTGCTTAATACAAGGTGTAGCAGTCAGGACATTGCAGTCAGCTGCAGCACTCCCTGGTGCTCCACAGAGGGGCAGGAATTGTAGGAAGAGCCATGGCCAACCAGAAACACACATATTAAAAACAATCATGAGGTGTAGACTTGATCACTCTCTACCTCATTTTTCTTTCTAGCTTCTTCTCTTCTAATCCTTCTGTTATGTATTCAGAAATATTAGTGCACTGTTAGGCGGTACTATTTAATGTACAAATGTAAGAACACCAAGTGTGGTGTATGTGCACCCTGATACAGTGTATTCCTCCGCAGTCAACTTATTAAAAAAGTACAGTTGTTCCACTAACTGGTGACTCATCCTTACAGTAAGTTACATAGAAGGATATAACAAATTGGCAACAAGGATTAAACGTATTCTCGGTGCACAATGGACGACAGAGAAGGGGGATTCCTTGTATGAAAGACGTAAAGACGTGGAAGAATAAATATAAGGAAGAAAAATCCAACCCTCGGCGTGGATGCTAACGCACCTGCCAGCTAGCCAAACCACTGAGAGGACGTGAGTACCGAGAGACTTTTATAAAGACAGCGATAAAATGTCGGGAGGTGTTGGACAAATGGACATTTTTGATAACCGCTCGGAAGATTGGACAGCATATGTTGAAAGGGTTGAACAGTACCGTCTGGCTAATAGAGTGGAGGATGAACGAAAAGTGGCCGTGTTACTGAGTGTGATGGGAGCAAAAACGTACAACCTGCGTCATCACACCGGCCAAACCAGCTGAAAAAAGTTTCAAAGAGATCACGGAGGTGCTCCAAAAACATGTCCAGCCCAAACCATTGGTTATAGGTGAGCGATTCCAATTCAACAAGCTGTCATGTCCCTGGGAAGGTGTTTAACCCACGACATGAAGAATCATCACAAAACAACGGCAGAAAGTTCAAACAATGATTTATTAAACATAACTAAAAGTGTCCTGGAGATATCCAAGTTCAATGAAGCCAGAAAGAGTCCAGAAGTCAGTAGGGAGGGCAGATGGTGTGACGGGGTGCGTCCAGGAGAGGGAGCCAGACGATGGCGGCAGAGGATAGGAGGAACAGGAGGAGAGGCGAACCGTGAGAGTTGTTGTCCAGGCGGGTTATGGGGAGTTCCAGGTAGGTATATTCCATCAATGGTTCAGCGTTTCCAAGTATCCTGAAGAGGAATACAAACTTGAGTCCAAAATGGTCCAAACACAAGAATCCAAGAAAAAATCCAAATACATCCAAATACTGCGACAGCAAAAATGTCTGAGCAGAGACCAAGCATAACCTAAGACTTGAGAGAGGCAAGATACTACCGTGAGTAGCTAATCATCCAGCGATGTGAAGTAGTTCCCTCTCCTCTTAAATAGAGCTCTGCTGCGGTTGATCTGAGGAGCTGCAGCTGCCGCTGATTGGTAATGCCCCGCAGCTGGTGAGTGCCCTCTCCTGGAATGAAGATCTCACAAAGATGTTGTAGAGAAGGAGGAGTACTCACCCCGACACACAACACAAGCGTAATCAATTAAAAACCGAATCCACATCAGAGTACATACGTAGCTGAGCTCGGGCGGCTGTCGGAACACTGCCAGTTTGGAGAAGGGTTGTCTGAAGCGCTGAGAGACCGTTTTGTCTGTGGCATGCATAATGAAAGCATGCAGAAACGACTACTCACAGAGGCCAGTCTCACCTTACACCGTGCATTAGAAATCGCCATATCTATGGAGACAGCAGCAAAAGATGCGGGTGAACGCCAGAGGAAACACACGGAGCCATGTTCTATAAATAGAGTGCATGCGCAGGGCAGCACTAAGTCACAGTCACAGACGTGCTTCAGATGCAGCAAAAAGTCACATGATGCCGCTAATTGCTGGTTGACAAAAAGCTGCAAGAAATAAATGAAACAGACTCCAGTGACTCACAAGCAGATTTGGCTTGCCTTGAGCTGCATACACTGCCAGAGAAGAACAGTGATGCAATATGGATTACAACAAAGGTACAAGGGGGTGAGTTATCGATGGAACTGGACACTGGGTCTGCGCTCTGACTGATCTCATATGAAGATTACAGAGGTAAATTTCCCAACCTGAGTTTAAAACACACCACAGTGAAACTGAAAACATACACAGGTGAGAGAATTACCCCATTGGGCAAATTAAATGTTGAAGTGGAACATGAGGACAGCAAATGCGACTTGGAACTTTATGTTCTGAAAAAGGGAGGTGTACTATGGTTTGGTCGCGATAGGTTGACACACATCCGTCTCAACTGGAAAAAAAATGAAAACCATTACACTGGCACAACGACTGGACACACACTCTGTGAATGACAAACTAGAACACATTCTGGATAAACATGCCCAAGTGTTTAAAGAAGGGATTGACACTTTGAAAAGCATTAAAGCATGCATCGCAGTAGAGGACAATGCAAAACCAAGTTTCCACAAAGCACGACCAGTACCATATGCCGTACGCCCCAAAGTAGAGGCTGAACTGCAGAAGTTGGAGGAACAAGGAATACTCACTAAAGTGGAATGGTCAGACTGGGCTACACCGATAGTACCAGTAAGCAAGAAGACGAGTGACGGTGTGCAAATTTGTGATTTCAACGTTTCAGTGAACCCAGTCCTCTATGTGGACCAGTATCCACTCCCTCGCATCGAAGACATATTCACAGCTGTGGCTGGTGGAAAACACTTTACAAAAATCGACCTTGCCCAGGCTTATCTCCAGAGGGAAGTAGAGGAATCGTCCAAGAAATATCTGGTGATAAATACCCACAGAGGTCTTTATCAGTACAACAGACTGGTTTTTGGTATCGCCAGTGCTCCAGCAGTGTGGCAACGTGCCATGGACCAGGTTCTACAGGACACTCCAGGGACGCAATGTTTCCTGGATGACATCATTGTCACAGGTGTTGATGAGGAGACCCATTTGGCAAATCTAAAAGCTGTTTTAGCTAGGTTAGAAAAATACGGACTGAGAGTTAATAAAAATGAATGTGAGTTCTTTCAGGATGCCATTGAGTATTGTGGACACACGATCGACAGGCACGGACTCCACAAAACCAAGGACAAAGTGGAAGCAGTCCTGATGGCACTAGAACCCAAAAACGTGAGTCAACTACGCTCATTTTTGTGCTTAATAAATTATTATCACAAGTTCTTACCGAACCTTTCCACAGTCCTACATCCTCTGAACTCATTGGACAAAAGAATGTGAAGAGGCATTCAAGGGTTCCAAGCAGCTCATAACATCAGAAGAAGTGCTAACACACTATGACCCAAAGCTGCCCCTTTGTCTCACCTGTGACACATCTCCATCTGGCATTGGCGCTGTGCTATCCCACAGAATGCCTGATGGATCGGAGCGACCAATCGCCTTTGCCTCTCGGTCGCCGAACTTCGCTGAACGCAACTATGTACAGATAAACAGAGAAGCTCTCAGTTTGGTGTGGGGAGTGAAAAAGTTTAACCAGTATTTGTACGGAAGACACTTCATCCTGATCACAGATCACCGACCACTGGTGTCCATTTTTCATCCAGAAAATGGGATTCCGATCATGGCTGCGGCTAGGGCTGCTCAATTAATCGAATTTTAATCACGATTACGATCTGAGTTTTGAACGATTATATAAAACAAAACAAGCCGATTATTTGCTCCTCCTGCTTGCGCTGCCCTGAGTTGCAAATTAAGCGCTCCTCCCACAGTGTTGCCAACTTAGTGACTTTGACGCTATTTCTAACAGGTTTTCAGACCCCCTTCTTGACTTTTTAACTTAAAAGTACTGGCAAACGCCTCAGAAACATCTCTGGGAACCCTTAGCTACTTTCTGGATAACTGTCGTCGACATTTCCTGCAGGTTAGCTAAACACTCCGCCTGTGCTCCGGACCGTTCTTCAGGACATTAGGAAAGGGAATGATGTAGTGATGTGTCAGTCGCTAAAGACACAGTTCTCGGAGCCGGCTCCTTGTTGGATTAACCAGAGTGAGTGACTCACACACCCCACCTGCGGACTCCTGAGCCGCTAAAAACGGCTAAATGTGCGTATGCGGCGTGCTAAACACACATGCAGCTTGCCACGATTGCTGTGAGACCGGGTTGGGGGGTGGGGGGTGCAGCTGTGGTTGGGACAATTATTACATTAACTGATGGACTTGTAAATAAATAGTTTATAAATAAGGTAGAAATAAGTTCCTCACGCTGATAACTAATAACTAATCTCTCTGAGGACACGGTGCTAGTGCACTCTCCTACAGCACCTTGACACGACTAAATACGTATTATGCAACATTTTGTGAACATCAATTTATTTGCATTTATTTGTTATGAATGCCACTGTATAATTCTTGCTGTCAGTATTTGCAAGATATTGGTATTTGGGTCTGTACTGGTTGGACCCAATGAGTTAAACCAAGGTCTATAGCCCTTGGGTCATAAACTATGAGCTGTAAGTATATTGGTCTTTTTATACTGGGAATCAGGAGTTATTTTAGTGATCATCTTGTTTCTTATTTTTGTCCTGATTGTGCCCTGAGCAATTTTATGACAAATAAAATCAACATAAATTGAAAAATCGTCCTAAATAATTGTGATATCAATTTCAGTCACCATAATCGTGATTATTATTTTTGCCATAATCGAGCAGCCCTAGCTGCGGCTCGGTTACAGCGATGGGCTTTGAAGTTTGTTAGCTTACCTTCATAGCTATGTATGTAGTTGGGCACATACAATACAAGCTTTGTCCATATTGGATTTTGGCATTTCGGACAAGGCAAGAAAGATTCGTTGTACATCGTTAACCAATATTCTTGGGAGGTCTTGCAGCAAATAGCCATTCTCACCACTCAGCGCAACCGACAGTTATGTGCTGCCAGTTGAAAAAAAATGCGGAAGCGCAAAAACGGAAGTCTGTGGAGGCCAGCTGAGTCCTAGAATTTATCTCATAATTATGAGATACTAAATCATAATTATGAGATACTAAATCACAATAATGAGATACTAAGTCACAATTATGAGATAGTATCTCATTATTGTTATGAGAGTATCTCATTATTATGAGACAGCTATGTCATTATTATGAGATACTAAGTCATAATAATGAGATAGTATCTCATTATAATGAACTAGTTAAGTCATAATTATGAGATACTTTTTTTTATCTGAGTGGCGCAAATGGGCTTCCATAGTATTCTGCTTCAGGAAAAAGACACTGATAATTATTATCTGCTGAGAAAGCTGGGTGAAAAAAAATACATTTAAAACCAGCTATGACAAAAGAAGCTGTGAGGCAGAAAGTAACTGCAGACCAGTAGGCTTAGTTTCAGTGTGATAGAAATGTTTCCACATGTTTATCAGCTGTTCCACAAAAATTGGCATAAAATATGATCGTTTTCCTTTAAATGACAACAGTGGCAGAGCAGTTAAGGGCCCACCCTGTAACTGGAGGGTTGCAGCTATGTCTGTCACAGTCGTGTTCTTGGGCAAGACCCTCCACAATATTGTGTGTTGCATCAAAATAGAGAAAGCTGCTGTTTAACTAACATCTATAATTAAGTCAGATTATAACCTACTTTCTCTTGTTAACAGGAAGTCAAAGTACTCTTTTGGCCAATAGAAGACAAGCAGAGGGATTAACTTTCCAAATATAAACCACACACTAGTCAGGATGGCAGCAGGTAGAGCGGTGTCTGTGTGCAATGATCTAGAGCTGAGGAAATAGTCAAACTCAACATTCGTTCTTAGAACAGCCGAATAGGTACCAAATGAAAAAGTGTTGAGTTCTGAACTGATTGACCTGTTGATGAAAATATTCATGAAAAATGTTTTGACAGTTTGTAATTAGAGTTAAAAAGAAGAATGGCTGAAATGTTACCAGGAAACAATTGTAATTCTAGAGAAGTGAGGTAGTCACAGAACAAATCAACACTAACCCTAAAAACACTACCATACTGCTAATGTACTCAATGGTGTCATTCAGTTTGGGGTTCAAATGACTCAAACACGGTTACAATCCTCTTACCTGTCCTAATTTGCCCAGAAATGTTTTGTTTTTGTTTACATTTGAAGCTGTAACTTTCTCATGTTGCATTGATCATACACTATTCTGTGCTCTGGGTCATTTGAGTCAGTTGTGAAGCTTTGTATTTAAAGATAGACCAGCTAATGTTCATCTTGAAGACAATTATAACACCATCCTTACAGTATACCTAGTGTCAGGAGTTATTCAAAGGCTTTCACTGCCGCTTGGTGAAATACCAGTTCTGGTCTGAGTTACATTGTCGTGTGTTTTCTTTATCCTGAGTGTGTTTGTGTGTCACCCGTGTAACACCTGACACACACAAACACAGACCTCTTGGCACCTGGCAGCTCTACTAATCTTGCCTTGATTAACCCAACCACAAATTTACTTCAGTGTTTCAATCTGTTTCCTCCAGATCCTTCTTTGTGTTGATCAGATGACGCTTGGCTGCAGTCTGTTGTGTGTTAGTTTGTTGAGCACTTACCTTTCTGTCCTACCTGATTTCCCTGAATTTCAGGTCAGCTGTTGATTCACCAGCCTGCCTCACAGCTTAGTCTTCAGCCTAGCCACTAACTCTGCCAACCACTTAAGCTCCTCACAACCTTCTGCACTGATCATCACCTGCTTCCCTTTTACTTAGCAAGTCCAGTCTGGACTCTCAATTGAATACAAATAAAATCATTTTCCTTTTCAAAAATTTAAATGTGCAGAACCATTCTAAAACAATTACAGAACTTTTGGCAGTGATGGTTTTTGTCTTTTGCCAGTTGTCTTATGCTTCCTCATTCCAGATTACTTATTTTGGCTGTGTCGGCAACAAGATCAAGAAATTCTGTTGATGACTGAGGCTACTGTAAGTGTTTCCAACTTACTGGTAAAATACGCTATAAGCGACCAGTAACTGTCCCAAATGTCCACCGGAACCAACTCATTTTTTAAAACCAATCACAAGAAGTCAAAATATCGATAAAACAAGAAGTTGGTAAAAGTAAAACTTAACCCCCTTTTCACATAATCATGTTTAACTCAAACAATCGTTGTGTCTAATTAGAATTGTTCGAACTGTTATTATCCATCTGCCCCTGTATACTTGTGTTATTGTCCATATCTGGCACAAATCCTTCTCTATGTCCAATCATGCACATATGGTCAAGTAACATAAAATAGTCAAAAGTTACACTACCCTAACCAACATAATCCCATACAACCCAATTAATCTAACTATTTCTCATATTTACCCAAAAGATATTTCCTGTAACTTATTTTAAATTGTTTTATATTCACACAGTTTTTTTTTTCAAATCATCACTTAGCTTGTTCCATAGGTATACTCCACACACAACGTTGTATTTCCCCCTTAAAATGTACTCACTCTCTCTCTCACTAAACATGGAAGTGAAATTATTCCTTGATTTAAACATGACTGTTGCAGTTTTAAACTTTGTGAAGTCAATGAGTTTAAAATCTTGAGATTTCAACAACTGTGCAGTTGTATGTTTCCTATATCCAGTATCATGCACTACTCTTGTTTTTGTCGTTTTTAGCATGAATAAGGATAGCTAATTACCCTGGTATGTGTTTCCTCAAACCTCCACATAGTAATTTAGGTTTTGCATTAATAAAGTTGAAAACACAGCATAAATGTTTTTACGGTTCAGTCAGTGTTGCTTGGATTAATTTTTTGTTTCCCAAGCAAAATTAATTTGGTCTTATCTAAATTTAATTTAATGATAAATTGTTATCGTTTCAACTGTGTCATTTCTGCCCTGTCGTCCCCAATCATGGCTTCCAATTGTCCCCTGAAAACAAAACAGTGGAATCATCCTTGAAAAGATCAAATTTTACTTCTCTTGAAACCATACACCCAGTACTGACCCTTGTGGGACACCAACAGTTCTGTTTAAAAATTTAGACCTGATATCTTGGCACTACTTGGTGTGTGTGTGTGTGTGTGTGTGTGTGTGTGTGTGTGTGTGTGTGTGTGTGTGTGTGTGTGTGTGTGTGTGTGTGTGTGTGTGTGTGTGTGTGATAATCTGTTTATCTTTACTGACACAGACGTTTGCCCATAGCTGTACATTTCGATGGCATGTTAGCATTCGACTGCCATCTACTGAAGGAAACGTGATGAAGCAAGGATGACCTCATTTAACCCCACCTCAAAGCAACCAAAATGTCCTTTTCACCTTTCAAGCAAGTTTAGAGAGATTAACATTAAAACAACGGCTTGTTCCTTTTTGCACAGTAAGGCAGGTTTCTTTTGCAGTGGCTAATTTGTTTAAGGTTATGAACTCTGAGGTCGTGAGCCTTTCAGTTCAGATCCGTTTTAATGCAGAGGCCATAAAGGTTAAGTTCAACCCTTTTGTACAGATTTTAGGGATTTAAAGGCTGAGCTGGGATTGCAACCAAAACAGATTGCTTTAGTTAGCCATGAATTACTATGTGCATGTTGTAATTGATGTAGCTGTTTAAATTACATTTCTCAGTGGTGAGTCTTAGCAGGTTGAAGTCTTCCACAAATCTTTAAGGTTCAGTTCTTAATGAATGTTTAGAAGAAAAAGAAACTTGCTCTAACAATTGTGCACATATTAAGTCTGCATACTGTTTTCACTGAGAAAAAGGACAGAGTGAATAGTAACAGCAAACAGATGGTTTGTTTTTGACTTGCCTCATACTTAAATACACCATGGTCCACGTGGCAGGGGTGAGGTGGTGCTCACTCCTCACCCCTGCCACATGGACCCAAGGGATAAACCATCAATCCTGCTCAATGGTCAACTTTCCTCGCGGGGTCACATCCATTAGGACAGTGGGAGGGTTAAATAAAAGGTGCAAGAATAATGAAGACACAAGGACATTGAAGAATTCCAAGTTCCTGGTGCAACATTTGATCCCCCTGAGGCTACGCAGTCCAGATTAAAGTACTTCCAAATAATTTTCATTGGTGAAAAGACCGCACATCTTGCTAATCAAGAAACCCACCTTACGCACAAGACTCTGCCTGGTAATTGCCTGAGGTTTGAAACAAGTCAACAAGCCAGCTTCCAATGCTGGCTGGCTGTCATCCAACACACCACCACCACAAAAACCATCCTCATGTGTGAAATAGCAATAGGGCGTAGGCACTGTCATGAGCAAGGGCAGTGCAACTTTTGTGCAATGGGTGTTTCAAGATGGAAATGCCAGAAATACAATCTTTTCATAATCAAATGCAAATCAAGAATGCTTTCCAGCATATCAGCAGAGAGTCTAATGCTCAAGAGGTATTTGTGCAGTAGCATGATTGGATAAGGTGTGTAGGATGAGTCATAAATGTTTAAACAATGCAAACTGGTAATATTGTATACAATACCACCAAAAAAAAAAAATAATAATAAAACTTTCAACACTAACGCTATGTTAGAAATAGGGTGAACATTTTTAAATGTTTTATTTTTTCAGTAGTTAAATATGTTGTGGATCTGTTTTACCTATTATATATTTTTTGTAAGTTTTTTTCTTTTTTATTGGAACTATTTATTGTTGAAACAATCAAAAAGTGTTTCATGTCTTACTATCAAATTAAGGAGGGTCAAATACAGTGGTGTGAAAAACTATTTGCCCCTTCCTGATTTCTTATTCTTTTGCATGTTTGTCACACAAAATGTTTCTGATCATTAAACACATTTAACCGTTAGTCAAAGATAACACAAGTAAACACAAAATGCACTTTTGAAATGATGGTTTTTATTATTTAGGGAGAGAACAAAATCCAAACCTACATTGCCCTGTGTGATAAAGTAATTGCCCCTTGAACCTAATAACTGGTTGGGCCTCCCTTAGCAGCAATAACTGCAATCAAGCGTTTGCGATAACTTGCTACGAGTCTTTTACAGCGCTCTGGAGGAATTTTGGCCCACTCATCTTTGCAGAATTGTTGTAATTCAGCTTTATTTGAGGGTTTTCTAGCATGAACCCCTTTTTAAGGTCATGCCATAGCATCTCAATAGGACTCAGGTCAGGGCTTTGACTAGGCCACTCCAAAGTCTTCATTTTGTTGTTCTTCAGCCATTCAGAGGTGGATTTGCTGGTGTGTTTTGGGTCATTGTCCTGCTGCAGCACCCAAGATGGCTTCAGCTTTAGTTGACGAACAGATGGCCGGACGTTCTCCTTCAGGATGTTTTGGTAGACAGTAGAATTCATGGTTCCATTTATTAGGGATGCACCGATGGATCGGCATTTGATCGTAATCGGCCGAGAGCTCCCTTATCGGTTTTGATCTGAGTTTTCAAAATAGATCAAAGCAGACCGATCAGGTAGGGTTGTCACGGTAACCAGTGTAGCGTAAACCCCGGTAAAAAAAAAAAGAAAAGTTGACAATAATAATAACCGTCTTGTTTTTTTTAAAAAACTATATTATCTTGGTGGGTTTACCGTGGCTGCGGTGTAGGCGCGGTGACCCTTACCAGCCACCGTATCATCAGCTGAAGTTGCCGGCGGCTCATGCGCACTTTGATGTTTACGACCAAAACTTTCTTGAAGCTAAAGCTGAAATAATGGCCAAAGGAGGAGACGGCAGCGCTCAGGAGGACATTTTTTATCCCTCAAAGAAGACAAAGTCGGAAGTACGGGCATCTTTTAGATATTTGAAGAATGCCGAAGGAGTTTATAGAAGACGGACGCTATCCTGTTTGCAGCACGTGCAGAAAAAGTTTCTGTGAAAGGCAGCAATGCTTCAAATCTCATGACACATCTGCGTGACCATCACCCCCAACTCTACAGTCAACGCAAGGCAAGCTAACGTTAGCGTTTTAGCTAAAATGCGTGATCCGAGGATTTGGGTCGCTATATAAAGCAGCCGCAGCGCCGCTACCTGCATATAAACCGTGCCGCGGACACCCCCATGTTGAAATGACGCTATGCATTATGGGGCTCCCAGGGGCAGATAAGAGTTGGTCTCTCTCTGAGAATAATTATGAATTTAACAATGATTACTGCCTGATGACATTTTCCCACATCTGCAAAGCTCACTGGAAGGACACAAACCGAGGACAATATTTTCCTGATATAGGGTTTATTACTCAAGTAAGGGTAAAAAAGTATCTGATTAGAAGGCTACTTGAGTACTGAGTATCATCTGATCTAATATTTTTAAAATGATGACATCATACAGACATAAAATAAGAAGTTATGGGCAAATATTGGTATTTTAAAGACTAAAGGGAAAAAATGTAAACAAATAAACAACATAATTACAAAATAACACATTTTAGGCTAAATTTAGACACAAACTGAGGACAATATTTCCTGACATACAGGGTTTATTTAATTGTGTGAAAATGTAGCACATTTAAAATAAAATACAGTGATAAAACCAAAAACCGTGGTAATTTTGGTCACAAGAACCGTGAGGTTAAATTTTCACACCGTGACAACCTTAATACAGACCATTTTAGATTAGGTTACATTTCCTTTATTCCCAGATTATGTAGTTTGTAGCACTCATTATAATGTTGTAGAAAATTTCTGGCCAATCCACGTGATCGGTATCGGTGATCAGCATTCTTTGATATCGGTATCGGTGATCGGCAGCAAAAAACCTGATCGGTGCATCCCTACCATTTATCACAAGCAGCAAAACAACCCCAGACCATCATACTACCACCACCATATTTTACTGTTGGTATGATGTTCTTTGTCTGAAATGCCGTGTTACTTCTACGCCAGATGTAACGGGACATTTGCCTTCCAAAAAGTTCAACTTTTGTCTCATCAGTCCACGAGGTCTTTTCCCAAAAGTCTTGGCAATCATTGACATGTTTCTTAGCAAAATTGAGACGAGCCCTAATGTTCTTTCTGCTTAACTGTGGTTTGTGTCTTGGAAATCTGCCATGCAGGCCATTTTTGCCCAGTCTCTTTCTGATGGTGGAGTCGTGAACTTTGACCTTAATCGAGGCAAGTGAGGCCTGTAGCTCTTTAGAAGTTGTCCTGGGGTCTTTTGTGACCTCTCGGATGAGCTTTCTCTGCGCTCTTGGGGTAATTTTGGTCGGTCGCCCACTCCTGGGAAGGTTCACCGCTGTTCCATGTTGTTGCCATTTGTGGATAATGGCTCTCACTGTGGTTCGCTGGAGTCCCAAAGCTTTAGAAATGGCTTTATAACCTTTACCAGACTGATAGATCTCAGTTACTTTTGTTCTCATTTGTTCTTGAATTTCTTTGGATCTTGGCATGATGTCTAGCTTCTGAGGTGCTTTTGGTCTACTTCTCTGTGTCAGGCAGCTCATATTTAAGTGATTTCTTGATTGAAACAGGTGTGGCAGTAATCAGGCTTGGGGGTGGCTACAGAAATTGAACTCAGGTGTGAAACACCTCAGTTGGGATATTTTTTAACAAGGGGGAAATTACTTTTTCACACAGGGCAATGTAGGTTTGGATTTTGTTCTCTCCCTAAATAATAAAAACCATCATTTCAAAAGTGCATTTTGTGTTTACTTGTGTTATCTTTGACTAATGGTTAATGTGTTTGATGATTAGAAACATTTTGTGTGACAAACATGCAAAAGAATAAGAATTCATTAAGGGGCAAATAGTTTTTCACACCACAATCTCAAAAGTCATTTTGGTGGTTTTTTGCATGCCTTCTTAGCATAAAACTGTACCTTTATATACTTGTAGATACAGTATGTCTGTAGCACTGTGAGTACTTTTACCACAAAGACACATTCCAACCATTTGGTGGATGGTAATATTTAGAAAACTATATGTATTTGAGAAAAGTCATTGATGTTGACTGACCCAAAGGAAAAAAATATATTGCCTTTTTCTGGGTCAGGCAGTAAAAGGTCATGTAATTACATGAGCCACCCTGTGAGTGGTGGAGTGGGGGTGGGGTTGGTGGTTCTGAGTCTGGGTTACAGCTGTGGCAGCCGGCTTCAGGGTGGTTGTTCTGTGTTTACAGCTGAACTGGTGGCTATTATGTGTACTCTACAATGGGTGGGGGACAGTGTTGGGCAAGTTACTTCAAAACTGTAATGCATTATTTATTACTTGTTACCCTCATTTTAAAGTAATTCTTTACATTACAATATTACTGATTTTAAAATGTAAGGCATTACACTACTTTTGCATTACTTTAAGTTACTTTCACCAAAACAACTTCAGTATGAATCTGGTCATGTGACGCTCAGTGAGCTCATGACATATATGTGGAAAGTGATGTGGTGTCTGAGCTAGGATTGCTGTTAAAAACAGTCAGATATAATAACAGTGCTTTAAAATGATTGTTTATTAAATACATGCAACAACAAACTGTACTCTCAGCACGCTGCCATCTTATATTAACTGAGCAGGGAGTGAGGTGGTGGGGGCTCCAAGCCTATATTTGCCTTGGTCCCCAAATGCCTTGATACGGCCCTGGATGTGGGACAGACTTCTGGGCTGATCTGATTCTATCACATGTACAAATATTAAATGCTTATATATTATTGCTTTTCACAGGTAAAAATGTGTATTGGGGATAAATCTTCCTACTTTTTTCTTTTCAAGCACTTTGTTTTGTTTTCTTGATTTTATGTGAATAATTTCCGGGCCTTTCTCTCTCTAACCTTCCTGCATGCTGCATGTTTTCTCCGTCTTCCAGAAAATCTGTTTCCTAGATTTCCTACTTTCTAACTAATCAGCCAAAGGGATCTACCGAACGCAAAAAAAAAAAAAAAGCTTAACATGCTCCAGCAGCAATGAGTTGAAATCACCGGGGCACAGATTATGAACTCAGCTGAAAAGTACATGAAGTACCAGAGAATATGGGCGGATATAAACGATCGCAAACGAATGACTTTAATTTTGGTGGAGCTATTTTATGAATATAACAGCGGCCGCGCGCACATGGACGTAATTTTCACTTTAGAAGTGGGGTGGGGGGGCACGGGTGGGGGGTGGGGGTATCTTTACAGTATGCTCTAATGGGAAACAGGCTTCAACACAAATGGCTGTTTTCTGCTTGGTCCTAGAGCTCAACCAGTATCAATTTAATATAGCGTAATATTGTGTTTGGATGGTAAAAAGTGCAGGGGTCAAAACTTGACTTTGGAAAAAGTGGGGAGGACATGTCCCCCCCCCCCCCAAAAAAAAAAACAAAAATTATGTCCATGCGCGCGCAGGACGCAGCTGGAGTATTTCAGCCATTACCGCTGCGTCCTCTCTGCTCTCAGAATGCCCGCAAAGCTGAGTCCATAAATGACGTCATATATGTGGACACTGGATCTTTTATCAGGCTTCCCGCAATTTGAATTTTTAGGAAACCCACATCTTGATTCTGCGTTTAAAAATGCTTTGAAATTACCGCATTGCTGACAATTGTACCGAATAAATATTACCATTTTCTTTCCCTGTAATGCCCTACATTACCACATTACAGCAAAAAGCAGTGCATTCCAGTAATTAATTACTTTTGTACCGCGTTACTCCCAACACTGGTGGGGGAGCATGCTCAACCACGGCCAGTTATATGCTCGGACTTGTTGGCTTCTGTCCTGGTGGCGTTGCATTGGTTGGGTTTTAAAGAGCAGGTTGCATCAAAATCAACTTATTTTAGCTGATAACTAGTATAAATTAGTGTCTAATAGTGTTGTAGACATGTGTAGTTATTATTTTTGCATTTTGATGCGTTTTATTTGAAAACTCTAAATTCTGTTTACAAACGTCAGTCTAGCACCATCTTCAGCTCAAAAGTATAGAACACATTTATTTTGAGTCGGTTTTAGCAAGTGGCTAATGAGAGCAATGCTACGTATTTCAGAAAAGTACTACGTAGCAGCTCTGTGGCTGTTGGTTATAAAAGCACCGCGGTCTCAATCAGCATTGTAGCAGTCGGGGCTCGTAAGTGAGTTGTGCTGTAGTTAGCATTTGCATTGTGTCAGAGTCCCAGCAAAACTTCTAGTATTTAAATTATTTAGTTCGAGTAGCTTGGCTGTTAGATTTTGTAGTTTAGTATTTTTTACATCAAACTCTTTCACCAACTTGGTGGAGTTTGAACCGGTTATGCTGGTTTGAAGAGCATTTCACAAATTAGTCCAAGCTGTTCCAGTAATTGGCCGGATCCCGCCGACTGCTGCTTCCCCAAAATGGATATTTTGGGCTCGATCTGAGGTGAGTTAGCTAAATAATTACTTTTAACAGCTTCTAAAGATTGTTCTCTAACTGTAATTTTGCAGCTATATTTGCTATATTTATAAATGCAAAGTACGAGAGACGTGGACGTGGTTCACGTAATTTAGACAATCAGTCCACACTGCCGCAGGCTCAAAGCGAGTGTTATGTGTGTTATAATGTCACAGACTGATTCGGGTTACGTTTTTGAGCCAGTTAGTAATATCAGCGCTGATGCAGAGCAGGAGGGACACTGACGAGCAGCTCCTCCTTCTGCTCAAAAGCTGACCCAGTTCTGAACTGCTGCTGAGTCCGGTTCTCATTAGAACATGTCTGATTCTGGACCCTGAGTTAGCTCTGAGAGCAGTCAGATCACTCACCATCACTTAAATAGAAATGACTGTTATGTCAGTTCATGGAAATGTTGAATTTGAATGTTCACCAAGGACATATCAATTAATCTGATTATTATTTAGTGATATGAGACAGTATTTTCTGATTTGAAATTAGTTAAGAGGCTCAGTATTGTGTAACCTTTAAAAACTTCATTACCCATGAGACTTAGTGTGTTTCCCAGAAGGCTTAGCAAGAAAACGAGAAAGTGAGAAAAAAACTGGCGCTAAGTGCACACGTGATTTTCCTGTATGGTGTTCTAATTCACTAAAGTTTGAGTTCAACTGCAAGACAAGGTCTCGCCTCATTCTTTATTTTGAAGAATCTGTTGAACTACAATAGATCTAACAGAAAAACCTGTAGCTCCATACTTGTTCTGCTTTCCACATGTTTCTCATCATCTCTGGAAGCTACCTCCCACAACACTGTGATGTTATATATATATATATTTTTTTTTTCAGGCTAAATGAACCCAAGTAATCTGCTATCAGACTGTGCAGTAAAGGTGAATTGTTTTTAATCATCATGTAATCTTTATTACAGCCTTTGAGTTTTAACATCATCTATGTTTTCGTTGCATAGCTTATTGCTACACGTGTGTAGCAGCTGCAAGCTTGGAGCTAGATTACATCATGACTTCATGAAGGAGACTACTGATTCTGGTCCTGTGACACCTGGTGACGCGTGAGCTGATTCACCTGGTAAACAACATGTAAATTAAATATTTTGGTTTTGGCTATTGAAAGTAAATTAACTAATAACCTGCATTATTGCAGGACACTCAGCAAAATATGGACTCTACACCATGAGGCAGGCACACGTTAATACTCTATAAGAGCACATAAGGTGAGCAACACCACAGATTATTGTTATTATTGTACACTGTCCTGGATTTGTTTTCTTTCTGCATCTCATCATTAGCCTGGCTGATCACCTGATAACTCCTGTCATCTGGTTATGACAGTATGAGGATGTCCTCACACACCTGTAACCTATCAGCTCATCTGGCAGAATAGAGAAGAGACAACACCACATCTCCTGTTCCTGGAAAGCCTTCAGCCATCCTTCGATACTGAGAACCTCCATCAGCTCTGTCTCCTGTCTGCCTACAATTATTATAATAAATATTGTGTTTGACAAGTTTTTTGTGCTGCCAAATGTCTCATTTTGATTCCAGTTTTAATATTTTAATGGATATTTATAAATTACATTAATTGAATTATCACATTGCATGTTTAACTAGCTCTATTGTGATGAATTAAACTAGCACCTCACTGTTAAAAGCTCGTTTTAATTTCAAGCATGTTTAAGTATTTATGGACATGAAAAAAAAAACAGGAAATGTATAAATTGAGATTTATTTAATTAACTTAACAAATGACTGTTTACAGGAGGAAAGAGTCATCCAAAGGCACATTCTTCTGGAAGCTCCTGATCCTGACCACACCACCAGAGGAGACCAGCTGCAGACACCAGAGGATCACCTACAACCAAGAGAGCAGCTGGTATCAGTAAATAAATAATGAAATCAGGGCAGTTTTAGTGGGCTGTTTGGGATTGTGTAATATACATTACAGAATAATTTTCTCATGGGGTAGTTTCATAACCTTCTCTGCAGCAGTCTGTAGCTTGAGCCCAGGGCTCCTGGAGAGCTGCTATCCAGCACGTTTCAGTGGTTTTCCTGCTTTAACAGGTTATATTAGCTGTTCAGCAGCTCAGCTATTTGTTGCTGATTAAAACCAGATGTGTTGAAGCAGATAAACCTCTAAAACATGCTGAATACTAGCTCTCTAGGGCCGTGGAGCCAAACCCTGCAGCTAATCTAATGCTATGGCTAACAGCTACTTACCATTCAGAGCTGGTTCTGTTGGGTCGGCTCCGGTAGTTTCAGGCAACTCACAAGCTCAAAACAATAAGGCTCACGTCCGCTTGTCTCCTCCAAATAGACTTGGTCCCTTTCTTCTTGACTGTCTGGGTAAGGAGGGGGAGAAACGTCCTCCACTTCTAATGACTGCTCAGAGTGAAGGGAGCTAGCATCGTCTCGTTACCCATTGTCTTTGTCACTGCCACGGCTCCGCCCTCTCGGTCCGCCAGGCAACGCCTACTAATGTTGCAATTTTAAAAATTGATACGTGGGTGGAGAAGGACTCTGAGGCACACTTGACCTGCCCTTTAATGGTTGTGAGGTGTGTTTTATCTGGGTTCCCGCACATGTAGGGGTGGAGGGTAATGAATGGGCGGATGCTGTGGCCAAAGGTGCACTGGGGAGGCGGGTTGTGGATTTCGGGGTGGAGTTGGGGTCTCCCGAGTGTCACTCTGCAATTAGTCAGGTGGTTATGAGGCTGTGGCAGGCCTCCTGGGATGAGGGGAGCACTGGGCGGTCCTATTATGCTTCAGAGAGACGGGTGGGTGGTCGTGGGTGGGATGGTTTCCGTAGGAGGCGAGACTCTGTGGTCGTGACCAGGCTATGGCTAGGACATTGCTGCTTGAGCAGGGGCGGGTGGGGGTGGGGGGTGGGGGGTGGGGGGGGTGGGGGGTTCTGATTGGTAGGCACCCGACTGGTGGGTGTGAATGTGGAGAGTTGGAGAAGGTGGGACACGTTCTCCTGAGGTGCGGTCGGTATGTGGTGGCGCGGCAGTCTTTGTTTGGGGCTTTGAGTTCAATGGGGGTGACTGTGTTCAGTCTGAGAACTTTACTGGGTGTGGAGGAGTGGCGCAGGGTGGAGGTGGTGCTACGTTATCTGCGAGCGATCTGGGTCTATGACACTTGCTGATGAATGATGGCGCCGGTGTGTGTGGCAGCTCGTCTATTGCTCCTGAAGCTTTTCTTCTGCTTCATGTTAGTTTTTCTTTCCTTGAAATTTAGCAGTTCTATCCGGGTGTATGATCGTAAAACCTTGCTCGGGATTCGCCAAGCAGCTGAGGGCTTATCGTTCTCTGGAGGTTTTGATCAGAATGGATCGCCACTACTGGATGGTTCTTTGGGCTGCGTGTGCTACGTGGCAACCTTACCTAGATGGAGGAGGCGCCGGAGACGGGGGAAGCGTGCTGGATGCCGGATGAAGCTGAGATCGGCTCGACGTGGAAAGTTGGATGCTGTGTGTGGAGTTGTGGGCTCAGAGGGGGACGGTGGGTCGCCGGAGCACCAGTTGGATCCGGTGCCGTTGAATCTGGCGGCTTCCGGATTGGTGTCGGTTGTGTGCGGCGGCGGGATGATACAGTCGCGGCGCCCTGCACCACAGCGGCGAGCGTGCGGGAGAGGAGTTCACCGACAAAATCTACTTGAGGTGATATGTGAATCAGCAGAGCCCTCGCCAGTGAATCCAGAAGAATTGACTGTAACAGCATCTTCTTCCGTCATCAGGTTTGCTCTGTCTAACGCCAGATCTATTATGAATAAGACTTTTATTCTGAAGGATTTTATTGAAACAAATGGTCTGGAGTTCCTGTGTGTTACTGAATCCTGGGTCCCTAAAGATGAAACTGCTGCTTTTGTGGAGCTTCTCCCGGATGATTTTACATATTTTAGTGTTCCGAGACCCTCGGGGCGTGGTGGAGGATTGGCAGTGATATTTAAATCATCAATTATGTGTAGGCAGGTATATCCATCCTCTGTGCCTACCAGCTTTGAACTCTGCCTCTGTGAGCTTGGATGCTCTCAGAAGCTACTGGTTGCTCTCCTATATCGCCCACCGAGACAAAACTTTGATTTTATGGATGACTTTACTGAACTGCTTGGCGAGCTGATTCCTAAGTATGATCAAGTGTTACTTCTTGGGGACTTTAACATACATGTGTGCTGTCAGGATAAACCTTTGGTGAAAGATTTCTTAAATCTCGCGGACTCTTTTAATTTGGTTCAGTTAGTGGATCAACCCACACACGTTAGTGGCCATATTTTAGACTTGGTGCTGTCACTGGGTGTAGGAGTCTCCAACCTGCAGGTCCAAGAGGCCTATTTTTCAGATCACAGGCCAGTATTGTTTGATGTGGCCTGGACTCACAAACGGGTGCAACAATATGCTCCGATGAAGCGTTGTCGGATGTTAAAAGACTCTACAGCTGCTGAGTTTGCCACAGTGTTTTCTATGGGGTGTGCAGAGCAAGACTACGGAGCTTGGACCACAGATGAGCTTGTTATACATTTTGACTCAGCATGCACCTTGGCGCTTGATGTGGTTGCCCCAGTACGGGTAAAGAAGCCTAAAGCTACAAAGGAGCCATGGTTAACTGAGAGTACTCGAGCACTAAAAAGGATGTGCAGGAAGACTGAGCGGAGGTGGAAAAAGGATGGGCTCCAGAGCTCGCTTGACCAAGTGAGAAGTCTTTGGTTTGGCTATCAGAAGGCTGTGAAGGATGCAAGGAGAAAGTACTTTGCAAACATAATCTCCTTAAATTCTCAGGATGCTAGGATACTTTTTAAGACAGTGGACTCTATTTTAAATGTCAATGAGCCCCTTGTGATTGAGTACTCCACTGAGTCATGTAACAACTTTTTAGACTTCTTTGTAGACAAGGTAAGGGTGACAAGGGCCTCTATTCCACCACTTAAGCACGCCCCCTATGCAGATCTATGTGTTCCTAAGGCACTGGAGGGTTTTCAACCATTAACTCTTGCAGAACTTGAGGATCTGGTCGTGAGACTTAAGCCGACAGGGGCGGTAACTGATGTTCTCCCGGCAAGGCTACTGACAGAAGTTTTTTCTGTAGTGGGTAAACATGTACTGCAAATTGTAAATACCAGCTTGATTTCTGGGGAAGTCCCTTGTCCCCTAAAACAGGCGGTGGTACGACCTCTGCTTAAGAAATCAGGGTTGGACCCCACAATCTTGGCCAATTACAGACCTGCATCTACACTCCCTTTCATCTCAAAGATCATAGAGAGGGCTGTGTTTAACCAACTGACATCTTTCTTTTCTTCAGGAACGGGAAATTGGAGAAGTATTTCAATCTGGGTTTAAACCCTTTCATAGCACTGAATCGGCGCTGCTTAAGGTCCTTGATGACATTTTATTGGCAAATGATTCTGGTGATGCTGTGGTTCTGGTGCTCTTGGACCTGTCATCAGCCTTTGATACCGTTGATCATAACATCCTGGTAAAACGGCTGGAGCGGTCTGTTGGCATTACGGGCCAGGCACTTCAGTGGATACGATCGTACCTGACTGGGAGGAGTTTTTGTGTGAGGTTGGGGGACTGTTCCTCCGATCTGGCTGAGCTGCCATGGGGAGTTCCCCAGGGATCGATTTTGGCCCCACTATTTTTCTCCTTATATCTCATACCCCTGGGTGAACTATTTCGTAAACACAATGTGTCATTCCATCTCTATGCTGATGATTGCCAGGTCATTTTTCCAATTAAGCGTGGTGGTTTATGCACCATTCAACCTCTGTTGGACTGCCTTGAGGACATCAAGCAATGGCTGGCTCAGAACTTCTTGTGTTTCAACGAACACAAGACTGAAGTTATTCTGTTCACGCCACCAAAGACCCCAGGAGGTGCCCAAGGGCTTGATTTTGCCACTCTGGCACCGCATCAGGAGGCGGTGGTCTCTAACTTAGGGGTAAAACTGGACGCAGATCTTAGATTTGATGCTCAGGTGAACAGTGTTGTGAGATCTTGCTTTTTTCATCTACGCCGCATTGCGAAAATTAAGCCATTTCTGTCCCATAATCATTTGGAAACTGTAATCCATGCCTTTATTACCTGCAGGCTGGATTACTGTAATTCGCTATATGCGGGGCTTAGACAAGCTTCAGTAGCACGCCTCCAGGCGGTTCAGAACTCTGCCGCCCGGTTGTTAACATCTACCAGGAGGTCTGAACATATAACACCAGTCCTACGTGCCTTGCATTGGCTCCCTGTTTTTTATCGCATCAGGTTTAAGGTCCTCCTGTTTGTGTTCAAGGCGTTAAACACAGGGGCTCCTAAATATCTTTCCGATGTCATCCACCAGCATGTCCCGGTGCGTTCCCTTAGGTCAGCTGACCAGAGATTACTAACTGTGCCTAGGTACAGCCTGAAGTCTCGTGGTAGTCGAGCTTTTTCAGTACTTGGACCAAGTCTCTGGAATGAGCTGCCAGCCGATGTAAAACAGGCCAAGTCATTAGAAACCTTTAAAGGAAGACTGAAAACACATCTGTTCTCACTGGCTTTTGGACGTTGAAGTTGGGGGAAGTAGGCCGGATATGGACTGTGAACTGGCACTCAGGTTTTTGTACTGTATTTTAAAATGGATTTCTTATTGTATTTTTATAGGATTTATTACGGTATTTTACAGGGATTTTTTAGTGTATTTTAATGGATTTATTAATGTATTTTAATGGTCATATCTCTGTCCTATTGTGTGGCATTTTATTGATGTACAGCGCTTTGTTTGTCCATTCTGGCCATGTGAAAGCGCTCTATAAATAAAGTTGATTTGATTTGATTTGATTTATTTGGAAGTGGGCTTAATGTTGCTGTGGCAGCAATACGCTGCGAGGCGTCCAGCCTGCCTTATCTAAGGAAGAAGAATTACATGAGCCAGACAGGAAGTGAGGGGTGGTTTAGCAAGGTGCATCCATTAGACTTCTAAATAAAACCTGCACTGCTTATTATTATTTTGTCTATTATTGTTGACAGGGATGTCAATTCAAAGTGTAGGAGTGTCCACATTATTTATGCAAATATATTTTTGATCTATCATGTCAAATCCCTACAGATGTGGAAACCTGGTGAAAAACAGAAGAACATGTCAAACTTCTGTATGTCATGTTGAGGGAGGTTTGGACCCAAAATGCAGAAACCCAGAACGACAGAGAGATGAAGTCAATAATGAATGGTTCTTTATTTAGGAGGGTCACAGCAAAACCCAGACAAGGCACAAGAATCAAACTCAAAAGGCTTAGGATCACAGGAGGATAAAACAACGCTGACAAGCAACAATGAACCGACAGCCACAGAAGACAAGACCTGGGCCAGGGCTGGGTGATCAAGGGAATTGAGGCACAGGTGGGACTAAAACACCGAGAGGAGAAGCAGAACCAAGCAGGAAACCAGACCTAAAAACCTGTCAAACAAAAGTTACGAACATAAAATAACCTAAACACCATCGAAATAAAGACACAGGGGAAACTAAAGATAAACTAAAGACCTAAAGAGTTACATAACTAAATACACTGAAATGCTGGGGGATAATAAAAAATACCTAATCAAAGTAAATGACACAACAAGGAGGGGGACCATGAAGGGACACGGATCGTGACACTGTAACTGTACACAAACATTCCTGTTCAAAGTGTCTTCATCAACAACAGCTGAGTTGGACCCACAGTGAAAGTTACAGATCTGTTTGCTCATTGTGAGTGAAAACTTGATGAATTGGCTGTGTATGCAACACCTAATTATAGTATAGCTATAGAAAAGACATTTTCTTCTTCTCAATTCCCCGCTAGCTGTATTTCCAGATGAGGTACATTATTTTGTTGGCCTCAGGTCACTGGGCTTTTCTTTGATCCTGTGATTTCTTCTCCATGACTCATCATTTGTGGAAAATATGCAACAGACTACACTACATTAGGTACACCTAAGTAGTACCAGGGTAGGCATGCTTTTGCACTCATAACCTCCTTAATTTTATGGTGTAGGTTCAACAAGGTTTTGGGGCTGGATTATCTAAGGGTTTAGATACATGTCTTAAACATTCTCTACAGCACAAGTCAGCTTTGTAGATGAATCATTTCTTGCAGATCAAAATACATTCTTACTTCTTTACAACAGCTCATTAAACCTGTGTGTGTCCGAAGCTCAACAGAAAAGCATCCTAGACAACCCCCCACCTTAAACAGAAGCTGTAATGTGTTTTCACTAAATGTTTGTGAAAGCTGCAGACTTGTGTATTTTTGTTTTGCAGATGGTTTTATCCAAAGTGACTTACTGTATGTCTGAGATTGCAGAAGTACTTAACAGAAAATGTATTCTAGATGTATCAGTATGCAGTGTTTAAAGTGTCTTATTTCGTTTTAGATGTGTTGGGTGATACCCCCTCCCCTCATCTGTCCCTGAAGTCCAGTCGTCCAACCAATTTGTCCAGTTGTGGCCGCGTCCACTCAGATCTCTCATTTCAGCAGCTGGCTATTGGTGTTTCTCCTCGAACATCAGCAGGTTGAGAAAATCATTATTGTCTGAGTCAAAAAGAGACATGTCTCCGTCAAACAAGAACTAGTGAACTTCAGTTTTCCTCTTGATTCTGATAGATGGGTGCTGGGTTGTGCTATCAGACAGCCTATATGGTGTCATGCTCTCTAACTACATGGTCCAGGTGCTGATTATGTTCCTTTCATAGGAAGGAGTAAACGATGGGCAGCGACTAGCTGCTGTTGGTTCCAGCTCTGACACACAGACGCTGCTGCTTTGCGCTGCTTTCTTTAGCTTTGTCCTACGTTGTTTTTTTACTGCTCCGCTGTGTTTGGGCCTTGCCCTGCTAGTTTGTGGCTGACTGTCGACAGCACTGGTCATCAGAAAAACAAAAGCTCCGCGGTGACCGACACCAGGCTGCGTAGAGGGGAGCCAGGACTAGTTTCTGACCGGTAGACTGAGCGACATGGGGGACCGAGCTGCTGCCATCGGGACACCCCACGACTATCCAGCCCCCTCCTGGACTGACACCAACACCTCATTTAGGACTGTCCAGTGGAGCTAATATGTTTGATCTGTTTTTACTTATTTAGATTCTAAATTGTGTTTCTGTATTTTATTTCCAGTTGGAAACTTCCTGTGGGTGTGGCTTTTCCCCTCGGTGTGGCGTCCCATTTCCCTTCTGGTTTGCGTTCTGTTCTTCGTAGGAGGTGGGATTTTGTGTGTTTTTATTTTCTAGAAGTGTCATGCAGTGTTTCACGAGTGCCCCGGTGATGGTGGGATGTCCGCTATTTCTTTCTGTTTTAGTTCCTATTGGTAAGCGCCAACTGTGAGTGTTTTCAACAATGCTTGGCTTCGAACATCAATACATTTTATTTTATTGGATTCGTGTAGGCTGCACAGTGGCGCAGTGGTTAGAGCTGTTGCCTTGCGGCAAGAAGATCCTGGGTTCGCTTCCCAGCCTATAGGGTCTTTCTGCATTGAGTTTGCATGTTCACCCTGTGCATGTCTGGGTTCTCTCTGCCCGGAGACTTCCTCCCACAGTCCAAAAAAAAAACCCCATCACTGTCAGGTTGATTGGCCTGTGTAAATATTTCATAGGTGTGTGTGTGTGTGTGTGTGTGTGTGTGTGTGTGTGTGTGTGTGTGTGTGTGTGTGTGTGTGTGTGTGTGTGTGCATGATTGTTTGTCCTGTGTGTCTCTGTGTTGCCCTGCGATGGACTGGCTCTCTGTCCAGGGTATACCCCGCCTAATTAGCCATTGATCACTGGTGATAGGCGCCACCTAGAAGCTGTCGCGGGGCCACATAAAATGATGTGGCGGGCCACATCTGGCTCACAGGCCTTGAGTCTGACACATGTGCCTTAACTCCATTAGGAATCTTTGGGATGTGCTGGAGAAGGCTTTGTGCAGCGGTCAGACTCTACCACCATCAGTGCAAGGTCTTGGTGAAACATTAATGGTGACGTTACAGAAGCTTATCAGAACAAAGACATAGCAAATGTGTGCCATAATCAAAGCTTAAGGCGGTGTGACTTTTTCTTTGGTGGTGACTTTTTGGCAGGGCAGTAAGTGACTTTTTATGTTAAACTGTAAAAAGTTGCTGTATAAAGGGATGCACTAAACCTGCAGAGGTGATGAGAAAGAGTCTAGAATTAGATCACTTTCTATTTTCCATGGTTACTGAACTCATTGCACTAGTGTTGGCCAGCTTCCAACAAGAGATCATCGGGTCCAAGCTGCCTGTCCCAGCTTGATCCCTGACCGGGCGCTGATCAGACTGACCACATAGTGGGAGAGTAATACTTCAGAGGCCACCTCAACTGTCTGGTAATCTATTGGCTTCTTACAATGGATAGCTGTTTATTTAATGTATTACAATTACATAATCCAAATTATTACCCCAATGAAACACTTAGTATTTATCAGAATAACCTGCTACCTTTCATGTCTGAGTTCTATAAGTTAAGGTAATTTTTGAAATGATTCATTTCTCTTTGAACAGAGGTCAACTGAGCATGATAGACACTGGGTTAAGGAGACTATGAGTCATCTTCAGCTGGAAAATATCAGGTCTGAGGTGCTCGGTCAACAACTTTAAAGATGTGTCGTTGCCATTTTTTATCATCATTAACATCTTGATATTTATTCCTGTTAATTTTTATTGCTCTTGTAGATTAATTTTTATGTTTGTTTTTTTTTTGGGTGATGTGTCCAAACCTGTTTTACGTTTGTATGTTTGAGATGGATCCAGTGTAGCGGGGTGGGTGGATGTTTTTTCTTGTTATTACATTATTTACAAGTCCTTGTTCTAAAATGTTTCTTAAACAGTGTTATGTTTGATATGTAAATTCTGCCTGCTAAACATCTGTTTTCATCTTCGTCAATTTCCCAGAGAAAACAACTTGGTCATACCAGACTGTCGAAAATAAAACGAATAAATAAAATTCTGCAGCTCAATGAAATCAGTGTGACAGCTACATTTTTGTAAATGACACTTATTGTGTTAGAAGTGAATCTGAGCCAAACTCAGGCAATGGAATAAAATCAGTCTTTGTAGATACTCCTCACCTTTCAGTAAATAGATTGTCAGTTAAAATGTTGCAGTCATGCCACACTGAAAAAAAACAAGTAAAGTAAAATGTCAATAAATTAAAAAATATATTTCTTAGAATAATTAAAATATTCAGAATAAAGTTATATTGAGATTAAATTATGAATTTTGGTGTGTTCAGCATTTGAAAAAGTGAAGCTTCAGTAGGAATTGGTTATAGCACAATCACATTGACTTCCATGAGTCATTGCCTGTTACATAATTTTTATTTATTTTTTTTTTTCTTTTGTAGCTCTGCGACTCAAAAAGGCTTTAAAAAACAATCAATCAAGTGAAGTGTCTTGCCTGAGGACAGAATGACTGACTCAGGCAGAGCCTGGGATTGAATCAGCACCGCCATTACAGGGCGAACTCCTAACCTCTGAACCACTGTTTGAACATGTATCTTATTCTCATTTTATGCCATTTGAATGTTGGTATATTTATTTAGTCCTGTTGTTAGGGATAGGGGTTAGACCAAATCCAGTTTTTCAAGTGGTTAAGGATGCTCTAGAGGTATTAAACTAACTTGAAATATTATTGCTGGTATTCCAGGCTCATTTACGGCTGTTTTATCAACATAACCAAATTTTTGCATTACAGGCATAATAAAGTGTTCCCCCTCAGATATTTGCAGCGACTCACTTGATCTAATCATTCTGTCTCCGGAGAACTGAAATGCCTGTGATGCCTTTGATTGACCTGAAAATTCCTTGAGAGTCACATGCTGCTGTTGGCTCACTACAACGTATCAGATATGTATACTGTTCCAGGAAAAGGTTTAAAGTAATTATATTTGCTGTGTATTTCTTCACAAGTAGTAAACATATGTACTGTAAAACAGGTTAAAACGTCAAACAGAAAAAAAGACAGAATTTTTGTATTTATTGAAGTTCAAATCTGTGCTTTGGTTATAGGTATTGGTTATTTAGTAGCAAAAAATATTACTTTTATATTAATTTACATTCATATTAATTGACGAATGTTATGTATTTAAATTAATAGGACTGGATCAGTAGTCAAAGCTTTGCAGATTTTTTTACCTTGTAGCTTTGTAGCCATTTACCGTAATTTCCGGACTATAGAGCGCACCTCAATATAAGCCGCACCGGACACTTTGTCCAGAGTCACTGGGGGGGAACAACGAGATTTGGTTTGGTTTTATATTTTAATGACAGACATGTTTGATCTGTATTAATAAAAGGCTTAAACGTTACCAGTCTCCTCTGCATGGTTAGTGTCTCCCTCCTTCTCCGGCAGGATGCCACGCACGCTTGCCGGTCCGAGAACTGCTGAAATCCTAATGGTGAGCGGTGGGGGATCAGAGGTGCCAGGGCCTCTGCCAGTGGCAGACACACTCTGGCGGTGCCAAGCCATCTTTTTTTGCTTCCACCTTCAGATCTGACCATTTTTTTTTTATATATTCACCACTGATCTCTCTGAAGAACTGAGCATTGACGGCTTCAGCAACGCTGTGCCACTCCGTGCTTCGGTGAAATTGCGCTTCCTTATAATACTGCTTGAATTCATAATTGAATCTGTCTCAGCAGCAGCACTGCAGGTGCTCTCCATGTCCAAAATGTGCGTAAGCCAGGTCCTTAGTCAACTTAAAGTTGCGCACATTTTTCCGCTACGTTTTCTTTTATAAATCCCAAAGTTTGCGTGGAAAGTTGCTCACGCAGTTTTCTGACCCCATTTTGTGCGTAAGCAAGCTTGATAAATGAGGCCCCTGGAGTCTCTGTCTTGTCAGTTATTCTAGGCACTTCCCAGGCTTCCACATGATGTGGAAATATGCATGTCAGCCATGGGTGTACAGCAGTGTTAAGAAAACCTTTATAACCTTTTAAATACTTGGAAAAGGACCATGAAATCTCAGTTTAAATCAGTTACATGCATTATGAAAAAAATCAGTTTGATGGAAACTCATAAAAGGAAGGACTGCAAGCAGGAAAGCACATGACTGATAAACATAGAGGCAGATTACGTTGGTTAATCACAGAAGGAAACAAAAACTGGGTTGTCTGGCTGCACAAATCATACCCTTTGCTTTCTTACTCTGTAGTTAATCAAACCTACTTGGAGACGGATGAATATTGGGAGTCAGTTCAAATTATTCTAACTTCTGTGCTCTCTGTGTCCTAATTATGGTTGGGGAACACAACATCACACTAAATGATAGTGTTTCAATGTCAAATACACACTTACATGCACTCATATTTAAAGTTAACTGAAATTTAACCTGATGAAGAATGAAAGATGAAGAGGGGAAGCCAAGGTGCCCAGGCAGTGCTTGAAGTGGAAATGCCGATGGTGATGTTCACGTGTTTTATTTTGAAAGTTCGAGAGTAGGAAGTAGAAGTGAAGTAAGGAGCAAAAGGGCTAAAAAAGAGTCGGAAATGGGAGAGAGTGTTTTGTTTCATGGCTGAAAGACTGTTGATTAAAGAATAGAGTTGAGCTCACAATGTGTCATCATTCACCAAGATTAAGGTACGGGAGGAAACTTTACACCATTTAGCTTTACAACTTACTAGGCACAGATCAAATGAGTAGCCTTTTCAACAATGGCAGAAGCCTTTTGTAGATACACACATCTTCCTTTTCTGGAACCAAGTGTTATTTAAGTGCCGGAATGAGAACACCACAAAGCTACACTAACGGGACACTCGGGAGGCAGCTGTGCTCATGACCTTCTTCAATCAATCACTCACTCACTCACTCACTCACTCACTCACTCACTCACTCAATCTTTATTTGCATAGCACCTTCGACTGCTTTTGCAGGAGCCCAATGTGCAGAACACAGCATAAAAACATAGAGAGCAATAAAAAGGAGAAAAAGATAAGACAGACCTAAAAGGAGCATTAAAGCATAAAACCAATAGCCTGACAAGCCAGACTAAATAAATGCACGCTCACTTATTCAGACACCCACACGCACACACACACACATACACACACACACAAGCCACACACAAGCCACACACACACACATTCTTGACACCCCCCCCCCCCCCCCCCCCACACACACACACACACACACACACACAATCTCTCTCTCACTCCCATTTCTTATCTTTTTGTTTAAATAAAGTCTGTGACCAGATGTTCGGGGCATTTTGCCTCGTGCACATGCCACAGTTATAACTGGTTGACTTGTCTGCTCAATGTGTCTCTCCTCTTCTCTTCAATCAGGAAACGGGTTATTGGTAAACATACTGATCAAATCCATAACAATTACACAGCTGAGTAACTGGAGTAGATTACACACCTGAGTAACTGGAGTAGATTACACACCTGAGTAACTGGAGTAGATTACACACTTGAGTTACTGGAGTAGATTACACACCTGAGTAACTGGAGTAGATTACACACCTGAGTAACTGGAGTAGATTACACACTTGAGTAACTGGAGTAGATTACACACCTGAGGATAAGAATGGCTTAATGTGAGCAAATAGTTCATATTTAGTGTGACCAAACTACATCTAGCTGACATCACTCAAAGACAAAAATCATGCCTGCTACAAACTCAAGTATTTCAGTGCAAACAAAAAAAAAATAACAGTTCACATGTACATGATATGCTTTGTGCACATGTAGACATAAGGTCACTTCATTTATCTGCTAATGTGTTCACTGCAGACAAGAGAACCTCCAGGAAATGCATCTGCCAGCTTCTCCTGCAGAAATGATGGTTTTTAGATTCACTTTTGGTCAGCTCACAGAAGAACTGCATCATGGTATTAAACCGTTCATCCCTCTGCCTCCTGTTCAGCCTTTGACCCGAGCATTTCCTGCACAGTAGCCAGAAGTAATGGAAAAACAACATGGAGGGTGGGGAAAGAATTAACACAAAAGTGCCAAATAATACACTAAATTCTAATTTTAATACTTCTGTATATGTGCCATTCAAAGGAATTTTGCCTCTGGCCAATATCTTTGAACCTTTGCTTATTTATGACAATATTGCTGAACACTTTGACAAAAAATGATGATGTTGAACATTCTGCTCAGTTTTGTGTCTTTTTGTCAGACAGCAGCCAGAAAGCTCCAGAGCAACCAATGGCCGCCCTCTAGCCAACCAGAGACCAACAGTCGCGATGCAGACCCGGCTCAGCCTGTGGAACCACAACAGAGCAGGCACTGAAGAGTAGAGGGAAATAAGGGGGAAATACCTGTTTGAAAAGAGTCACGCTGAGTAGTGCCATTGGAAAAGGCCGATACATTCCGATCAAAGTGATGTCATGTAAACACACTGTTTCCCAACAAGAACACAACCAAACATGCAACCGTACATGAAAATCAACTCCTTAAATGAGATTTGCAAACAAAACACATTTCATTCATGACACTGGGTTATTCTGCAAACTTGGCTTTCTGTTCGGCTGCTCAGAGCTGAGAATGCGAGATTCGCTCACAGAGAGGGGCATGTGTGCGGTGGGGTGAGAGACAGTCAGAGGAGTATGGATGGATGGTTTATAATCACATCATTAACAACAGAATGTGGACAATGATTAGGTGAGGTTGTTTCAGGATTGCATGTTAAAGAGACAACTTTATTTATTTGAACATAAGAAGTAATGCTCCAGAAATAAAAAAGCTCTCAAACTGCACCTTTATCTGCATAGAGATGAGGAGAGGTGCAATGCAGAGACGAGAAGTGAAAATGGATGATTTTATGACAGTTGTTTTTTCTATGAATGGAACGTATGTGTTTCAAAAATCCCTTCAAGGCAACTTGGATTAATGAAGGGATTGGCCTCCTTTTGCAGGTGCCAATGCATGGTCTCCCTGGCTAATAGAAGTCATTATCTTCTATGGTTTGTATCACACAGAACCTGCTGTGGTGTGTCAGACAATTATTCACCAATAAGTAATAGGGCTCGTGATTGTGTTGTCATCACCAACGCGGCCGCCATGTTGGCAACCAACGCGACACATTCTCACACCCAAAGCGTCAAATAATGGCGCGTGTGACCAAGAGTCAAAATATGATTAGGGAGTCCCTGCGCGTCCTCTCCCGACACGTGCCACCACGGGCGTCAGTATCCGACGCCCGTGGTGGCACAGACATTATTCCTCGAACCTCTAGCGATGTAACCTTCCCCTCACCCCCACCCTAAACTTAACTCAGTAATTTCCAGTTAAGCTTTGCATGTGCAACATAGATAAGGTTAGAATGGGGTAAGGGGAAGGTAAATCGCTAGAGGTTCGAGGAATAATGTCTGTGCCACCGCGGGCAAGGGTGAAGGAGGGAGCATGGGAGTTTGCCCAACCAATCCATGTGTGTTTTGTGGATTTGGAGAAGGCTTGTGACCGTGTCCCCAGGGGCACCCTGTGGGGTACGCTCCAGGAGTATGGGGTGGGTGGCTTTCTGTTAAGGGCCATTCAGTCCCTTTACCAGAGGAGCGTGAGTTTGGTCCGCATAGCCGGTAGTAAGTCTGACCTGTTCCCGGTGAGGGTTGGACTCCGCCAGGGCTGCCCTTTGTCACCGGTTCTGTTCATTACCTTTATGGACAGAATTTCTAGGCGCAGCCGTGGTGTGGAGTGTGTCGAGTTTGGTGGCAGGAGAATCTCGTCTCTGCTTTTTGCGGATGATGTGTTCCTCCTAGCTTCATCCAGCTCTGACCTTCAGCTCTTGCTGGGTAGGTTCGCGGCCGAGTGTGAAGCAGCTGGGATGAGGATCAGCACCTCCAAATCTGAGGCCATGGTTCTCCACTGGAAAAGGGTGGCTTGCCAACTCCGTGTCGGGAGAGAGGTCCTACCTCAAGTGGAGGAGTTTAAGTATCTCGGGGTCTTGTTCACGAGTGAGGGTAGGAGGGATCGGGAGATCGACAGGCGGATTGGTTCAGCATCTGCAGTGATGCGGACGCTGAGCCGATCTGTCGTGGTGAAGAGGGAGCTTAGCCAGAAAGCCAGGCTCTCGATTTACCGGTCGATCTACGTCCCAATCCTCACCTATGGTCATGAGCTTTGGGTAATGACCGAAAGAACGAGATCGCGGATACAAGCGGCCGAAATGTGTTTCCTCCGTAGGGTGGCCGGGCTCAGCCTTAGAGATAGGGTGAGGAGCTCGGACATTCGGGAGGGACTGTCATGATGGGTGGTAATTTCTTAACCCACATGAAGAATCACACACGGAGAAGGTAAGAGAGTATAATCAAATACTTTTATTATAGAAAAAGAAACAAAAGGGGTAACTAAGGGTGCTGATCCAAACGGGACAGGAAACGATGCGACTCCGACTGTAAAAGAAGAACAGTAGTGTGACTAGAAACTGAGAACCAGGAAATGTATAACAATGAGAGGAACGGGCTTACTGAGTAGAGCAGGGCGAGGACAGGAGGGAGAGGCAAGTCAGGTTGATGCAGGGTGGAGATGGTTGCTGGAGGAGATGTTGGATCCAGGAAGGCAGGTGAGCGGTGGAGAGCGGGAGGCCAGGGGAGCTGAACGACGCTGGGATAAGGCACACCTCAGGCAGGTGGAGAAAATCCAGGGCTGGTACAGACGAGATAACAGGGCAGGATTAGTACAGGTAAAATGTATTTCAGAGCTACGGCACAGGTCAGGACCTGGCTAGATGTACCCAACAGTAGAGTATCAACCGGCGATGAGGTGTGGCAGCGTCGCTCCTTAAATCCTCTGGCCAGGCTGATGGTAATTAGCTGCAGCTGCTGCACCCTAACCAGCTCGCCTGCAAACAATGAAGGAGAAGAGCAACAGCAGCAGAGAAAAAGCAGAACCATGACAGGGATTCGGAGTAGAACCACTGCTCCTCTGAATCGAAAGGAGTCAGTTGAGGTGGTTTGGGCATCTGGTCAGGTGGCCTCCTGGACGCCACACTGGGGAGGTGTTTCGGGCATGTCCTGCCGGCAGGAGGCCCCCGGGTCAACCGAGGACACGTTGGAGAGGTTACATCTCCAGTCTGGTCCGGGAACGCCTTGGGGTCCTGCCGGAGGAGCTGGTGAAGGTGGCCGGGGAGAGGATGGTCTGGAGCTCTCTAGTTGGGATGCTGCCCCCGCGACCCGGACCCGGATAAGCAGGGGAAGACAACGATGACGACGAATCATATCAATGTAGTGTGATATCTTAAAAATATGCTATTTTCATTCAGGTTCTCATTGCTATTTGTAGTTAAGAGGTGCGAGTGGGGGGGGTGACCCTATGTGTGTGTGTGTGTGTGTGTGTGTGTGCAAGTCTGTAAATGTAGCTTGAATTTATCATGTCACCATTTCACCGTCCGTGCAAGCAGTTGTCTCCAGATGTGCTTACGCCAGGGTCAGAGTTAGCAGCAGAACATAAAATCGCTTTACTGTCCCTGAATGAAGACATTTTGGTGCATTCCCAACAGGAGCAAAGAGGAAAGAAAAGTCTGAAGAATAACGAAGAAAAGGCTGTACAATAAACAAAAAAACGTGTGGCAAGAATGCTTAAAAATGTTAAACTGAATTTAACACGTTTAAAAATAAAAAACTGAGTAAAAGCAGTATATTGTGGGGAGTGAGAACACGATTCAGATATGAACGAGTTAAAGTAGAATAACAGAAATGTGCAAATAAAAGGGCAACAGCAGTGTAAGAACTGTGTACTGGTAGCAGAAAAAACAGCTACACAGGGTTCACACACACACACACACACACACACACACACACACACACACACACACACACACACACACACACACTCTTTATTTACTGCTTTTCAGCAGTCAGCACTCATGACCTGTCTCAGTCACTCTGGGTCTTCTCCGTTGCCGGTCCTCGTCTCGGCTGTGCCCAGCCACGGTCCTCTCCTCGCTGCAGGCGTCCGTCTCCATGTGCACTGCTATACTGGTTTTGTTGGAAACAGCGTTCTGCAGTTTTTCAAAACATTCTAACAGTCTCTTGTTTTAAAAAATACTAGAATAAATGTACTAAATTGAATTAAAAGTTGAATGCATAACTGTAGGGGATATTTCAATGAAACAATGCTCCTATGGCGTAATCTGAGGATAATCTACTACATTTTATCAGTATCACAAAAGCAGATTGAAGAAGAGGCCTGCTGTGTTCTTTAGAAGCCAGACATGGTATAACTGGCTAATTCTATCTGAGGTTAAAGGTCTTCCCGAGAACCAATCAGCTCTTCATCATTCTTTTGCAGTTCCCAGTCTGATCAGCTTACTGTCTGTTTTATTCAGTTTGTTTGTCTCTAGATTTATCATAATCCAAGGCTTTAGATGTCTTGTGCTTTTTTAGAGTTTTGGTCATTGAACCCACAGGTGAAAAACAGGTACTCTCCTTCACTGTGGGAATAGATGGTGAGGAAATCACAGCCAGGCCTGGTCCCTGTGGTTTAGAAATGCTTTATATGCAGACAGCTTTTTGCCCCTCAAGCTAAATTGAAGGTTTAAAATCTTTCAGAACTCTATTTACCAGTTTGCCCACTCAATGAAACCATTGGGATGTCAATCACTGGCACAATATGAAATTGGGTTGTCATCTTTCTTTTTCAAGCAAACTTTATGTTTCAAAATGGATCAGTCAATGGAAATGTGATGGAAGAAAAATACAAAGCTATTGATTAAAAACAACATTTTTTTTTGTTACTCTGAAGGTACCCATCATTAACCTAATTGAGTCGGTCCTACCTTTTGCTGATCCACCTTTTATTTTAAAACGTAGAGAAATGTTTGGTAGAATTGTTGGTTGTTTGTGATGAGAGAAGTCAGCTGAAGTGTTTTGGGATTGTTGTCAGGATACCTCTTTTACTTCATCTGGGGGAGGAGTTTAGGGTATCTCCTTTAAAAATGAGATCATGGGGTCAATTAAGGATGCTCTGAAGAGACCATGGCCCAAGCCCAATACTCATACGGTGCCCTATGCCCTTCTGTGAAGTGCACTTAGGAGGTGAGTGTGCTTAATTTGGACAGTGAGCATTGCGTCATCAAGCGCGGCACATGCTGGGATGCCGGTTGCTGTTTGTGCTACATCTTTAAAAATCTTTCAAACAACTTTCAAGCAAACAATTATTTGGCCACATGTACATTAATTGCAGTCCACATTAAATCTTAGTATAAAACATTAAAAAACATTCAGAGCATGAATAAATGTAATTATTCACCCTACAATTAACTTTTTTTTTTTTTAACGTGTCCTGTCTGGCTGTGAAGCAAGCAGAATTGATGTCTGAATGCTGGTGACAAGCCTTACAGATTTACTCTCAGGTGGAGCATCAAAGCGTTTGCTTTTAATGTCACGCCTGATACTTAAAACTTTATTGTTATTGTTTTTGAATGCTTGGTAATTCCGACCAGACACGGAGACAGAGGTGAAAGAGAAAGGAAAAGAAAAGGTGGGGAGAGGGGGGGGGGGGGGGAGGGAGTGGGGGGTTCCACAAAAATAAACAATGAACAAGAGTCTGCTTCTAGACCTGCAGAAAAAGACAAAAAAAGCAAAAGAACAAAAAAAAGGGACACAACAACAATACAACAAGATCTAGCTATCACTGCGTCAACTTGATGAAAAAATATATAATCAACATGGCTTAACTGAAGAATCACGATAATAAATCACAGTGCATTAAGTGCCCACCATAGTCTTAAGACCTATGTTTAACGTGCCCAAGCCCATACTTTTGAGAGCACCATGTGAGCACCTGTGTGTGTACACGCGCTTGTTTATGTAAGGTTTCTCTATAGGAGAGTCCAACAGAGAGTGTGAGGGACCACAGATCCGCCCCCCAAAGATGCGCAGGAGACGGGGGGAGCTCCAAGTCCCAGAGATCCAGGCACTGCCCCAGAACACAGGAACCCCAAGGAGACTGCAACCAGAAAGGCCCCCGCCCCCCTCGAGAGGCACAGAGGATCGCCCCGGGGGGGGCACAACCAGCAGCCGGCAGAGTCCCGGGAGATATCAGCGGCAAGCCCACAGGCCCGCCCGCAGCCTCCCACCCCCTAGCCGGCCGAGCCCGGGACCCAGCACGGGACCCAGGGGCGACCACCCCCGCCGGGGACCCAGCAGAGCTCAGGGACCCAGACCCCACCAGGCAGCCACCGGGATCTATCAGGCAGATGCCAAAATCTTAAACCCCCAGACCCGGTTGCCAAGAACCCTCAGGCAGACCACGGCACATCCCCTCACACCAGGTGTGGCAGGGGGAGTGGGGACAAAGATCTATATCATGAAGAGAAGTTCCAGGAGAGGGGAGGAGTCAAAGGTCCCACCTGACATATACAGTCATACACAAACACAGTCACACACTCCCTCCCTCATGCTCACACATGCACATACAACCCAAGACTTACAAAAATGCACGCCGGACACCCACTCATGCTCCCCATACACACCCTATTCACTCTGGTCCCGGTACTGCTGCACATTGGGTACAACCATCACCGGTAACCAGAGTTTGACCCTTTCTGCTGGGGTGCTGATGAGCAGGCTCCCCCGCCCAACGCTGAGCACAGCAACCCACCACCCCAGACCCCAACCAGATGGCCAGATCCCCCTCCTAGCCTCCAGCCCCAGGAAGCCTAGCAACAACAGAGGTGGCAAAGACCCCTAGTCTCTCTCCGCCTGCTCCAATATAGTGTTGTGTAATCATGAGGTGTATTCCATGGCTGTGGTGAGTGGGCAGTGCGGGCATCATCCGGCCTATGCCCGCTGATGCCACCACACCACCCCACTCACACCTTCAGCCATCAGTGTCTAAGTGCAGTTTAAAATTGGAAGTGGGCACTGGCACCTGGGAGGAGGCTGAAATATCCCCCTGCCAAATGCCGTTGAATGTGCTCACTCCCAAGGCCCTAAATGTGTGTTTGTGTGGAATGTCGTCAGTGGAAGCGTATAAGGTGCAAATAAAATTAACTTTTTCAGAAAATGCTATTGAACCATTGTTCCTGCTTCTTCTCAAAATTCCCACACAGCAATAGATTGTGGATAATGCCCTTGCCTGAAGTGTACATGGATGTGGACTAGGGTGAAGTGTGGATCAAAGGTGCAAAAGGGACATTGTCACCTTCCACACTTGAGAATCGGGGCACCCTACGCACTCACACCCCTGGTCTGGAACATGCAGCTGAAGGGAAGTGCAAGTATTTGGACTGGGTCTATCTCTGTGCTGGCCAGAGAACGTCTTGTACTGGAGAAGCTGGTGGAGGTGACTGGAGAGAGGATGGTCTGGGATTCCTTGCTAGGAGTGTTGTCCCCACAACCCGAGTCGAAGGCCACGTTGTGGTATTGACACCTATCTGTTCCACTCTGGGCTCAGAACTGAGGTCCTGTAATCTGGCAAGAGATTCAGTCAGCTTTAAAACGACTAAAGTCAATTCGAAACGTGACATATTTCAGTTACTTTCTTGTGTCTGATGTTTTTTTTAAATATATTTTTTAATTTTTCCATTGATAATGAGTGTGTGTATATTCAACTTCACCTGGAAACAAATGTAATTGTCCAGTGGAAAGAATACAGTCCAGTTAAACTGAAAGATGTTCTCTCAGGGGGTAGAGCAGTGTGAGGGACCAAGTCGAATAAATGGAGGAACACAGGGAATCTCCAAAAGTAGACGTTCTTTAATTTCCTTATTTTTAAATATCTTCACAAAATAGCTTGAGCTCATAAAAGAGGTCAAACAAACAAACCGGAACTCAATAAACTGCTAACTTAACATGTCGACTAACTGAAAACCATAACCGACCTAACAAACAAAGATACACAAGGGTATATACACACACTGGCTGATCAGACCGTATGAACAATGGGGATTACTAGACAAATATTTACTAACTAAAACAATAACAACAAATCAGTACAGTGAGATTGTTAATAAACCTCAACACCATCACCCATAAACCTAAATAGTTCAAACTTAAATTAATTAACAAATGACAAAATAATAAACTAAAGGAAATCCTTCACACCCCCTTCCTGGAACTATTGGTTTGGCCCATCGACGTATACAAATATGGACAATGGGTTTCCATAGGCACCAATAACAAGTTTTTGAAGGGAAATGGGAGGTGGCCACCACCGCCATTTTGACAGTGTCACAGGTTCCGCCAAGCCTAGATAGTTCCACAAAAGGGGAGGGGAGGGCAAGATGGCGGACTAAGCAGTCGCATCCGTCTGAACTCCTCACTGAAGTCCCGATGTTTTAATCTTGAAGTTATAAAATCCACTCCTTTGGGCTATATTGACGACGTTTCAGCCCGAACATGAAGAAAACCAACAACACGAAACCTCCGGCAGTGAAAAACCTCCCTTTTACAACCCAGAGAAACAGCGAGCATGACTACCCAGCTCCGATGGAAACGGCTGATTCCAGCAGCAACAAGAGGGACAGACTGTTAACAACCCCTGATAATACTCCTGAGAAACCACATATGGAGAAAAAAGCAAAAGGTACGGCTAGTGATAATGACTCCAACACATCCACTGACACTATACTGAAAGCTATTGAGAGTCTTGGAAAACGTGTTGATGACCGCATGGACGAAGTTAGCAAACAAATTCAACAACATAGCGCCATGCTGGCTTCCATCGCTAAATCAGTGCAGTTTAATTCAGAGGAGCTGCAAGAATGCAAAAAGAAAATAAAACACATGGAAAAAGAGATGGAATCAATCAAAAAAGATAATGACGATATTAAGGATCGTGTATTGAGCCAGGAAAGATACAAAAGAAGATGGTGTCTTCGTATCAAAGGGAAAAAGGAGAAAACAAATGAAAATATCAGAGAAGAAGTGGTGGAACTTCTAGGAAGGATTGCTCCGGACCTAAAGATGAAGATGGAAGAAGCAGTTGATGTTGTCCACAGAGTGGGAAGAGCGGTGGAGAATAAGCATCGACAAATCATTATTCTGTTTGTGAGACGTGCCGTGAGAGATGACATCTGGAAGCGAACAAAGGCTTCTCCCGTGTGCAAAGAAGAAGGCATCCGCTTTGCTGAAGACCTGACCCCAGAGGACTGGAGATCCAGACAAGCGTTGTGGCCAAAAATCGACCAGGCTCGGAAGGAAGGGAAGGCTGCAGGCTTCAGGGGCCCTTTTGGTTTCATAGAAGGCAAACGTATCAGGGTAGAGACTCCAGGTACGGGCTGACATCTGACTACGAAAGGAATATACAGTGGAACACTTCGGATGATGGGACTTTTACCTCAAGATTTTCCTACTCCATCTCCTAAACTTCCTCTTTAAAGCGGTTCATGTGTTCCGTGTTCCAACTAAAAACTAATATTTCTTTTTTTTCCTTTAACACAAGGGGACTTAAAGACTCAATTAAGCGCAAAGCTGTTTTTCTGTTCTGCAAGGGGCAACAGGCAAATTGTTTTTTTCTCCAGGAAACTCATTCTGAGGAATCTGATGTGAAATTTTGGTCACATCAATGGGGAGATAAAATTTATTTTAGTCATGGTACAAACAGGTCAGCTGGGGTTGCTATTTGTTTCAACAGATGTCCTGGAAGATTTTTGTGCAACATGGCAGACAAAAATGGACATTGGGTTGCCTGTGTGTTAAATACTGATAATACTATGATTATTTTGGTTAATGTTTATGGATACAATAATGATCAAGAGAATAAGAACCTGCTGCATCAAATTTCTACAGTTATAAAGGAACTTTATACCAAATTCCCTACTGATTATATAGTAGTGGGAGGTGATTTCAATGTGACCCCTGATGAATGGTTGGATAGATGGCCTTCAAAGTTTTCAAGAGAACGTAAAAACCCAATATTTGAAAAACTCGTTAATGATACTAAATTAATGGATGTATGGAGAGTGTTAAACAAAGATGTAAAACAATTCACCTGGCATAAACCTAATGGTCAAAGCAGGTCACGTATTGATTATTGGTTGGTATCCAACTCAGTTTTACAATATGTTAAGGAAACAGTCATCTCTAACAGTCCCTTAAGTGACCATTGCGCCATTATTCTGAGACTACAAAGCAAAGACCAAAACAACACATTTAAGGATTATTGGAAATTTAATTGTCAGTTGCTGAGAAATAAGGAGTATTGTAATTCTATTAAAAAATTAATTTTAGATATCCAGAATGATGAAGCCATCAATACACCAATACTCAAATGGAAATATCTTAAATTTAGAATCAGAAAAACCTCAATTGCATTCGGTAAAAAGTTAAACAGACAAAGAAAAGAAGAGGAATCAAACGTAGTAAAAGAACTTATGAATCTGTATGGCAAATTGAATTGGACTGAGGAAGAAAAAGGGAAAATTAATAATTTACAATCTAAGTTGGACGAAATGTACCTTTATAGAGCCAAGGCTGCTTATTTGCGATCCAAAGCCAAGTGGATAGAAGAGGGTGAAAAGAACACTGCCTATTTTTGCAATCTAGAAAAACGTAGACAAGAATATAACTCAATATGTAACCTAATAATCGACGGAGAGGAATGTACAGACCCTAAACGCATTTCAAATGAAGTATTTACTTTTTACAGTAACCTTTATAAGTCTTCATACTCAGAACAAAATGTCACCTCCTTCTTTGACAAAATCAGTAATTGGATTCCAGTAATTGATGATAATTTTAGAAAAATTTGTGATGAAGACCTGACTATAGAAGAATTTGATTTTGCTATTAAGAGCATGGCATCTGATCGTTCACCGTGACCAGATGGTATAACAACTAATTTCTATAAGCACTTTTGGGAAGACCTAAAATTACTATTATTCAGTGCAATAAATGAATGTATAAATCAAAAGGAGCTTATGACAGCAATGAAACAGGGAGTTATAAAATTAATTCCAAAACTGGGGAAAGATAAGAAAAAACTAAGTAATCTAAGACCTATAACACTTTTAAATACAGACTACAAAGTTTTTACAAAAGTTTTAGCAACAAGACTAAAAACAGGTATTTCTGAAATAATTAGCCCGACACAAAGGACGGTTGATCCAAAATAATATCCGCTTGGTTTTGGACCTCATCGATTACAATTACCTAATTAAGGATGATGGTTTTATGTTGTTCTTGGACTTCCATAAAGCATTTGATTCTATTGAACACACTTTTATTATTAAGACATTTAAACATTTTGGGTTTGGTGATGCATTTCTGGATATGATCACTATGTTGTATACTGATATTAATAGTTGTGTTTCTCTTTTAGAAGGCACATGTCCCAGGTTCAGGGTGGAGAGAGGTATCAGGCAGGGCTGCAGCATCTCACCTCTTTTATCTATTGTAGCCACTGAATTACTTGCTATTACTGTCATAAACTCAAACATCAAAGGATTAGACATAAATAATCACAAATTAATAATAAGTCAGCTTGCCGATGATACAACACTCTTTCTAAAAAATAAAGAACAAATTCCATTGGCTTTCGATACAATAAAGATCTTTTCTGATGCTTCTGGACTACGCCTGAACCTGGACAAATGTGAACGCATGAGTATCCAGACGCGGCGCCAGGCGGTAGCTTGGTGTTGCTATAGCAACCACAATATTTGACCAAGCAACTGCTTAGCAACCCTGATTATGTTGTAACAAAGATTGTATAAAGTTTTTACATTAAATAATTTAAAATATATATATTTAATCTAACATAAAAAGCGGTAGTTTTACTTATAGTTTTGGAGAACAAATTTCTTGGAAAAACAAAAAAAGACGTGCCTCACCGGTGCTATCGCGAGACTTCGATTTGACCCCATGCTTTTAGAAGCACTGAGATTTGTCTTGCTAGCGCATAGCTATTACAAAGCAGCCTGATGCAAACATGGACAAATATCTTATTCCACCCAAACGACCGCGATTATCAACGGAGACGGATGATGCAGCTACTTCCACCATTGAAAAGGACCACGCCACGGATTTTAACAGCAGCGAGGATCCACGGGTCGAGGATGAATGTGATGAGCACAGAGGAGAACAGGTGCCCGCGCTGTGTGAAGAGACGCGCCCTGACCCGCTTCTATCTGTTCCAGGCAGTGGAACAAACAACGACTCAACTTCATCAGATATCAGCCAAACCCCTCATGAAGGACCACGTCGCCCAATACTGGTAAAATACCGGGCTAAAAAGTGCGGCATACAAATGCGGTCCTTTAACCGCCGATGTTATGAGCAATATAGTTGGCTGGAGTACTCGGCCGACAAGGACAGTGTGTTTTGCTTTGCATGCAGACATTTTGCTCACCCAGGCCGGCAGTTTCGGAAAGAGACCGCGTTTACCCAGGATGGGTTCAGCACATGGGTTAAAGCTACACAGTCATTCCACACACACAATGTCAGTGCTGGCCATAAATATGCAATGGATGCGTGGTCTGAATTTAAGCTGAGAAAAGAGAGTGGCTCCAAAATAAGCAATGCACTCAGCGAGGGACATTCCAAAACGGTACGTGAAAACCGGGAATATATGCGTGCAGTTGTGGAAGCTTTACGCTATACTGCGTGTCAGACCATTGCACAGAGAGGACACAGGGAATCTGAAACATCTAACAGAGGCAATTTTATTGAACTTTTACATGTCATTGGGAAGTTTGACAAAACAGTTGAATCAAAAATTGCCAATAATCCCAAAAATGCGAAGTACACTCATCATGACATACAAGATGAACTGGTTGACATCATGGCAAATATGGTCAGGGAACAAATAAGCAGGGAAGTACAAGAGGCTGGCGTATTTGCACTGATAGTTGATGAGAGTAAAGATGTGAGTAAGAAGGAGCAGGTGTCTGTGGCTGTGCGGTACGTGCATAATGATGAAATATGGGAAGAGTTCCTTCACTTTACTCCAGCTGATGGGCTAGATGCCAACTCCCTTCTGACAACCATCAAACAGACTCTGAGCAAATGCAACATTGATCACAACAGGTGTATCGGCCAGTGTTATGACGGGGCAGCTGTCATGTCAGGGTGTAATAATGGTGTCCAGGAAAAATTTAGACAGGAGGTCCCACAAGCTCTTTATGTCCATTGCCATGCCCACCGTCTAAATCTGGTCTTGGTGGATTGTGTGAATAATGTCGAACCAGCTGGAGAATTTTTTGAAATTGTGCAGATGCTGCATAATTTTTTTTCTGGCTCTGTTGTGCACAGTATTTTCATGAAGAAACAAAAGGAGCTTCAAGCTGCAGATAAGCTGTTTGAACTAAAAAAGTTGTCTGAAACTAGATGGGCTTGTCAGTATTCTGCACTGTTAGCCATTCAGAAAACTCTGCCAGCAATCTGTGCGTCACTTGATGATATGATGCAGCAGCCAAATGCCCGAAGGAAGACAGAAGCAAGATCACTAAAGGGCCTGATTGACTTTCAGTTTGTTGTGCAGCTTGCTCTATTTGAGGATCTCTTTCGCACCACCAAATTCTTGTCTGATCGCCTCCAGTCTCCAGATCTTCAACTTGCATCTGCTACAGACCTTGTTGAGTCCACAATTGCATCTCTCTCTGAAAAGGCAAACGAAAAGTTCTGGCATGACATTTGGGATAAAGCTCAAACCCTGTCAACCAAGGCCGGCATCTTCACAGAGATGAGACCAGAGAGGCGACATGTGCAAACTGCGGGAAAGTTAGAAGGCTTTGTAGTTGAAGCTCCAACAGGAAGACGTCCAGCCCTCAACTCTCCTGATGCCATTAGACACAACTGTTTCTACCCTGTCATCGATAGACTTGTCAGTGAACTGAAAAGACGCTTTTCACCTGAAGCATGTGGCGTTCTACAAGGCACATCTGCTTTAAATCCAAAACATCAGTCCTTTCTTCAAATGGATCTCCTGTTACCCATGGCTCAGCATTATGGAGTAAGCAAAGAAAACCTTTCTGCAGAACTGCACCAAGTGCAACGGATGCTTGACCAGAAAAGACAGAACGGACAAACTGTAAACACCACACAGGAGTTTTTCTCCCTTCTTCATCCATACAAGGATGCATTCATTGATCTGCACAGACTTTTATGCATTTCACTCACACTGCCTGTCACATCTGCAACCTGTGAACGGAGCTTTTCATGTTTACGGCGCGTCAAAACATACCTGAGGAGCAAAAGCGGGGACTCAAGAAACAGCAACCTGGCTTTGTTGTCCATCAACGCAGAACGTGCAAGAGCCCTTGATGAGCAGGACATCATCGATGCTTTCGCCTTGAACCACAACAACAGACGCATTATTCTGCTCTGACATCAGTTGGTGAGTAACTACACCCTCCCTGACCATAATGCATGTGATTTGTGTTTATTTTGGTACATTAAATTACAGTGTTAAAACAGTCCAAAAGTGCAATATTTTTCACTGTGTAATGAAAAGACAATGACTTTAATATCTAGTATTATTTATGATCATATTAGTATGTTTTCCTGTTACTTTCTTTCTTTCTAATTTCCTCTTATTAAAAAGTCATACAGAGTCATTTCTTTTAATTAAGTACACAACTTCAGGCTAAATTGGAACAATTTTAGGATTTGCAACTCCTTTCTGTCACTAAGCAACTATTAAGCTACTGCAGAAAAAAAATCCTGGAGCCGCCCCTGTGAGTATCCACAATTGTTCTCACTCTTCTTTGTATGATATACCTGTCAAAAATGAAATCAGATATCTTGGAATCTGGATAACTAAATGCATGGCTGATAGTGAAGAAAAGAATATTCAGAATACAATTGATAAATGCAAAAAAACTCTGAACCATTTGCTACAGAGAGATTTAACGTTGTTCGGCAGGATAATGTTGACCAAGGTTGAATCTTTGTCCAGATTTATCTATCCAGCTTATTCCCTAGCCATCCCACCAAGAATTATAAAAGACATCAATAAGGTGAATTTTAATTTCATATGGAAAAATAAACATCATTATGTTAGTAACAGGGACTTGATAAAAGATTATGAAGAGGGGGGTTTAAAAGCAATCGATTTTGAAATAATGAATGGCATTTTAAAGATTAATTGGCTACGATCTTTCTTGAAAAATGATAATGACATCTGGTTCTTAATACCATCTCTTATTTTCAACAAAGTTGGGGGGATCCAACTCCTTTTAGTATGTGATTTTGAAATTTCTAAACTACCCATAAAACTTTCCAAATTTCATCAACAAGTTTTGTTAAATTGGAAATTAATGTTTAAACATAACTTCAGTCCCCACAATGTTCCATTGTGGAATAATAGGGTGATATTGAATCGGGGGAAATCTATGTTTGTGGAAGAATGGATGACAAAACAAATTTGGTCTGTGACACATATAATAGATGATAATGGAAATATACTTGAATTAAACAGGCTTAATGAGAAATATAACATGAGTTGCTCGTTCGAGCTTTATAAAAAGGTTTCACAGAATATCCCAACAGTCCTTGTAAATACGGTAAAGAACAATTTTTCAAATATGCAGACTCCAAATTTACATAAAATTAAACTAGATGGTCTTGACTTGGTTGATGGAAAATGCAATAATCAGTTTTTGAGGAAGTATTTGATTAACACTTTATATCCAGGAAGGACAAAACATTCACTCGTCTTTAGAGATTATAACAAATCTGAGATTTCGTTGATCAGAACCAAATATTTAACATTTCCAATTCCCCCCAAATTTAAAGAAGTCCATTTTAGAACTACAAAAAATATTTACCCCTCCAATGAATTTATGAGAGATAGATTTAAATTTGTGTTAGACAACTGTTATATTTGTAAAACAAATTCGGAAACAACAGAGCACATGTTCTATGGATGTGTGACAATCCAGAATTTATGGAAATCTCTCCATGTCCTAATATTGTCCCAGTATGGATATATTGATTTTTGGTCTTTTCAAAATATTCAAATTGGAGTAATCCTTATGGACAAAAATAGTGAGTTTTTAGTTAACAATCTCATTATTATAACAAAGTATTACATACATAAATGCCGATATGCTAAATCCCACCCTTCATGGCCTGCTCTTAAAAACGAACTCTCCCTGTTCCGTAAATCTCTTAAGCTAATAAATAAGTCCCAAGCAATCAAATTGCATAGATTTTTAGAAGAGTTTGATTTTTCTTAGCCCCTTATTTAAGTTATGTGTCTTGTCTATGGAACCTCACTTTTAGAGATTTTTGATCCCCCTTGTCTTTTTTTTTATTTCTGTTCCTTGTTTTTCATTTTTCATTTTTCATCTTTCATTCTTTTTTTATTTTTATTTATTTTTGTATTGGTTATTCGTCTTTTTATATTATTATTATATAGATGTGTGAATATGGTTGTGTATGTATACAGGTGTATATGCAAATATATGTATATATATGTGCATGTATATATGTTTACTTTTAGTTATTGTCGATCTCATTGTGGTGTATAGGAGATGTGACTCTGTTCTGTTTGTTTTAATATGTTGCTTGTTTCCTTGAGATTGTCATTGTTACTGTTCTAAATAAAGTTCATTAAAAAAAAAGTTCCACAAAAGGGAAGAAAGGAGGAGCTGAGGGTGGGGCTGTAAGGCTGGGATCAAATGACGACACCCGGTCAAACTAGCTACAAGCTAACCTGAAGCTAACCCTGGCTAACCCAAAGCTAACGGGGAGGTGGGAGCTAAGCTAACAGATGTAGCTACCTAGCTTCAATCGGAGCTAACTTTGTGGAACACCCATCGACCTGAAGCTCACACAAAGTTTAGGTGGTGGTTTGCGGCGCTTTTTTGTGAAAAGTACCTTTCTGTAACTAAAAAAGTATTAAATTGGTAAGTTTAAAATTTATTTCCATAATGAAAATATATTTTCCTTTGAGCAAGTTTTCAATATTTTTAACGTACTGTATTTTCTGGACTATAAGTCGCTCCGGGGTCGCACCAGCCATAAAATGTATAATGAAGAAGAAAAAAACATATATAAGTTGTATTTTGGGGGGACATTTTATTATGTTTCTTACAAAATCTGAGACCAAGCCTTTCACATTGCAAGACAAGCACCGGTAACAATAAACGAAAAATGCGCCGCAGCAGCGCGCCACGGTCTCCAGCAGAGGATGGTGTGTTTGAAACCCTCCCAGCGGGACAGGGGAACTCATTCTTGGGTCGGAGTCGGCCCGCAGCAGTGCGGTGTAGCCTACATATTTTGTTATATAAGTCGCTCCGGAGTAGCAGGACCGTCCAGACTATGAAAAAAAGTGCAATTTATAGTCTGGAAAATATGGTAGTTATTAGTATTTGAGATAAAGTAGCAGGCTAAATACATTTCATATATTTCTAAAACGTAATACCTGTTTGTATCTTGTACAGCCGAGTAGCCTTTATTCTGGACTCAGTACAATTCACCAAAAGTAAAGAGACCTTATACAGATGAAGTAAGCACAAAATAACTTACTGAAAGAAACAGAATTATCATGAGAACCAGAACAAGAGAGCCTAATAACAGTCATGTGAAAATAACAATTAAAAAGTATGTATGTGTAATAGAAATAAATATATATTAGAATTGGTATAACTCACTGTGATCCAAACAATAAATCAGCCATAGCTGATTAGCAATCATGAAATGAGGTCTGGGAGTTTTTAAGTTTCATTCTTTTATTACATTTTTTTCTTAGATCTGTTAAAAGGTCACCATGGCAGCCTGTGTGTCTTTGTCAGCTACACAAAGCAGCAAGTGTAAGTACCAAGTACCAGTCTTGACCACTTCGTGAATCGTTTTGTACTTTAAACAGCTAGGCCAAACCTGTTATTTTTTTCTCCATAGTCATTTGGATCATTGGTGACAGCTACGTGAGGCGTGGTGCCCAGAGAGCTGCAGAGACCCCCGGAGACAACCTTGGCCTCCCTGACGTCTGTGTCTCCTGGTTTGGTTGGGGCGGACTGAGGTGGAAAGACCTTCTCCCCTTCTTTTTTCCCTCCATGCGAGGAAGAGCAGCTCCAGCTGTTCTCATCATCCACTGTGGTGGCAATGACATGGGGGTGGTCAGCAGTGTGAAGCTGGTCAACAAGATGAAGGAGGACCTGCACCAGCTTCACCTTCTACACCCTCATATGACGATCATCATGTCGTCCATCACCCAAAGGTGTAGATGGAGGGCAGGTGTAAAACCTGCTAAAATTGAGAAGGCCAGAAGGTTTGTCAACAGTGTTATGGCTACATTTATTTATAGCTTAAATGGTGCAGTTGTTGTGCATCCTCACATTAGACATGACAGTCCAGGGATATTTTTGTCAGACAAAGTTCAATTCACAAATAGGGGGAATGATATAGTTTTAACTAGGGTTGTCACGTAACCGGTATAGCGGTAAACCCCGGTAAAAAAAGTTAACAATAAAAATAACCGTCCAGTTTTTAAAAAACTAAATTATCTCGGTGGGTTTACCGTGGCCGCGGTTTAGGCGCGGTGACCCTTACCAGCCACCATCGCTTCTGCTGAAGTTCCCGCACACACGCACTTTTTAGTTTGCAACCAAAACTTTGAAGCTGAAATAATGGCCGAAGGAGGAGACGGCAGCGCCCAGGACATCCATCAGCCCTCAAAGAAGACTAAATCAGAAGTATGGGCATATTTTGGATTTCTGAAAAATGCTGAGGGACAGTTAATAGAAGACGGCTATCCCGTTTGCAGAACGTGCAGGAAACAAGTGTCTGCAAAACACAGCAACACTTCGAATCGAATGGCACATCTGCGTGACTATCACCCACGTCTCTACAGCCAGTGCAAGGTAAGTTAACATTAGCATTTTAGCTTAAATGCATGACGTGAGGACTTTTGGTTGAGGGAGAATGTAACGAGTCACTATATACTGCAGCCGCAGCATCCTCTGCCAGCATTTAAACCATGTCACGGACACCCTGTTGCTGGATGAAGCATCTTATTTGTTGGTGATGAAGAGAAATACACAATTAGTTCCTTGTCATTGATTTGTTTACTTATTCAATGCCATTTATACTTGAACATTTGGATTTGATTACATAGTGTAGTAGTTATTTTAGTAATTTGTTTAAAGTGGCTATTTATTTTAAATACATATTTTTTAAGGTTGACTTGTACAGTGCTCAAGTCAAGTGTGGACTGGATTTTAGATTTTCATTTTGATAATGAAGAAAACAAGTATATGAGAAAACAAGTGGTGTTTCTTTGATTTGTGTACATATTGTTTATGTTTTGAATGTTTGGATTTGTATAATTTAAACCTGCACTGACTACTGTAACATGTTCCAGAAAAAGAAGCTATTTGTTCCTTTACTTGTGAAAAGTTGCACTTTTGCTAAGGCTTTGTGTTATTTTAGGTTTAATAAACACTTTTAAACCTTTTCAAAACTATTTCAGTTTGTGTAGAACAGGACTATCAATGCTTTCTGAACATATGCAAGACTGTTTAAAAAATACCGCGATAATACCGAAAACCGTGATAATTTTGGTCACAATAACCGTGAGGTTAAATTTTCATAACGTGACAACCCTAGTTTTAACCAATATTGCCGATTGTCTTAATGGCCAGCTCCAAAAGCAGTGAAAGACTTCCAGGTGGGAGTCTCGCTGCTTTTGAATTTGGCCTTTTGGACAGATTTATTTTCAGGCAAACAGGATAAACATATCCCTGACTGTTCTAGCTAATGTGTTGATATAATCTATCTGTAGCCATAACACTGTTGTCATCTCTAGTCTTGCTTCACAACCAAATGTTCCACTCACTCTGCAGCTCTCTGGGCCCAGTTTGTTATTTAACGTTTTTTTGTTAATGTCCCGACACTTTGTGTCCTGTTATTTTATAAAATGTAAAAAAATAAATGTTTTTGCTCAATTACTGGAATTTCTTTGGTTAAGACAAAAAAAAGGAGGGAAGAATCATATATGCCAAGTTATTTCTACAACAGGCCCATTTTAAGTCCAACAGTTTCTTAGCAGCTAATAGAAATGTATTCTTTACTAACTTTACTTGGTTTAAAAATCTTACTAAAATAAACCTTAGAGGCTGCGGTATTGCAAAACCCAATCATACTTGTTATGTAAATATTAGCTTTGTAGATATTTGTACATATTTTTTACAGATAGATATTTGCATGCAAAAAAACCCCCATAAACTTAAATAATTTGTCATTCTTTATTGAAAAACAACAAAATACAGGTACACAGAAAGTGTGGGAAAATGATAATGTGAAAGTATTGCTCTTTAAATGTAATATTATTTATCTTTAAAAAGAAAAACTCTAAAAATGTCCTGTACAGCAACATGACAGAAGAATGGTGGTCTGTCTGTCAGAATGTGCTGAACAGATTTGCTCTATCAAGAGGAGCCTTAATGTGTACGAGGTTCCCCTTGAATAAAAGTTTATGTTATTGTAATATTGGTTTGGGTTATGTATTGCCACATCAGCATGTAAATGTTGAACCAATCTGGAATAAAGAGGGCTGATAGAGGATAAACAAGTAAATAAGAGAGAAAAATAAAAACAACTAGGAAACCAACATAAAAAAACAGCAACCAGCTGTGCAAGTACGCACGGAGTCGAGCCCACTTTTTTAAACATCTGTTTAACAAGACGGACAGCGCAAGCTTGTGATTGGTCAGGACGCCGCTGTTGTCTACACCGCCGCCATTGCGCCCTCAAACGCAAAGAGCGGAGGACAACTAGCGGCAGACACGGAGGAGAAGCTTGAAGAATACTGCACACAAAAAAACTCTAAAAACATGAACGTTTTAATTCCTCATGACTGGAGGAGTGAAAAGATATGCAGCAAGTGTTTTATTTGTGGACGGGAATGACGGGAAACGTGGGTTTAGAGGTGGCGAGCAGATGAAGAGTTGGAGGAGAATGGGAGACAAATTTTTCTGTTAAAAAGTCTCTTATATACAAAAAAACACAAGATAAACACACTATCTTGGACCGGATACATGACAGGATACCACAGAACAGCTCCACGCCCTCTGCTGTCATGGCCGGGAATTGCTTTGCAACACTCCCCAGGAGACGGAGAAGCATGAGGGCAAAACGTCTCCGTCCGTGCGTGAGTGTCTCTCCCTGTTGGAGCTGACGGAGAAGCATGAAACAGGCTTAAGGAGCAGCGGCTATAACCAAGTCCACAAAACACATGTAGACTGGTTGGGCAAATTCCCACGGATCCTTATATGTATATGTCTATGGTCTTCACACATCATTATATTGCTCAGATCAACAGCAGCTTTTATGGCACTGTCTTCACCTGCATCTACATCTGCAACCTTCTCAAAACTTACCTTGTCATTCCTACTTACCTGTACTTTCTTTCTTAGAAGATGTTTTTGACCTTAAAGGATGAGAAGATTTTAGGTACAGCTGTGTCCTTCAGGCAAAGTCTCCCCTAAAATAAAAAAAACAAACAAAAAGAGATTCACATACACACACATCAGACAAGGTCAATTTCTGTATCTCAAAAACACACTGGTACACCAGAGCACTGTGTGTGTGTGTGCACGTGCTTGCGTGCATGCATGTGTGTGTGTGCGTGTAAAAGCCACGTGGAGAGTGTTTGTTATTTATAAAGCATATGTAGTTGGATTTTATCCAGAATCGACACTTTGAAAATATATATTTTAATTACAGTTTGATTTATTTGACAACAGTAGAATGTTTATTATCCTGTGGGGCGACGGTGGCACAGGAGTTAAGTGTTCGCCCCGTAATCGGAAGGTTGCAGGTTCGAGCCCCGCTCAGTCTGTCGCTGTCGTTGTGTCCTTGGACAAGACACTTCACCCCTGCTGGTGGTGGTCGGAGGGACCGGAGGCGCCAGTGCTCGCCAGCCTCGCCTCTGTCAGTGTGCCCCAGGGCAGCTGTGGCTACATAGTAGCTCATCCCCACCAGTGTGTGAATGTGTGTGTGAATGGGTGAATGACTGATTGTGTTTTAAAGCGCCTTGAGGGGTTCTAGGACTCTAGAAGGCGCTATATCAAATACAGGCCATTTTTGTTAATTTCTCCTTAAATGCCTAACGTTTTAGTTTAACATGAATATTTGTCATTCATCCAAATACATAAAGTTACACATTAAAGACTGACAAAAAAGTGAATTTGTCGTCATTGTCTTCCTCCGCTTATCCGGGTCTGGATCGCGGGGGCAGCATCCCAACTAGACAGCTCCAGACCCACCTCTCCCCGGCCTTCTCCACCAGCTCCTCCGGCAGGACCCCAAGGCGTTCCCGGACCAGATTGGAGATGTAACCTCTCCAAGTGTCCTGGGTCGACCCGGGGGCCTCCTGCCGGCAGGACATGCCCGAAACACCTCCCCAGGGAGGCGTCCAGGAGGATTCTGACCAGACGCCCAAACCACTTCAACTGGCTCCTTTCGATCCGGAGGAGCAGCGGTTCTACTCCGAGTCCCTCCTGAATGTCCGAGCACCACACCCTATCTCTAAGGCTGAGCCCGGCCACCCTACGGAGGAAACTCATTTCGGCCGCTTGTATCTGCAATCTCATTCTTTCTGTCATTACCCAAAGCTCATGACCATAGGTGAGGATTGGGACGTAGATCGACCGGTAAATCGAGAGCATGGCTTTCTGGCTCAGCTCCCTCTTCACCACGACCGATCGGCTCAGCGTCCGCATCACTGCAGATGCTGAACCAATCCGCCTGTCGATCTCGCAATCCCTCCTACCCTCACTCGTGAACAAGACCCCGAGATACTTAAACTCCTCCTCTTGAGGTAGGACCTCTCCCCCGACCCGGAGTTGGCAAGCCACCCTTTTCCGGTCGAGAACCATGGTCTCAGATTTGGAGGTGCTGATCCTCCTCCCAGCCGCTTCACACTCGGCCGCGGACCTACCCAGCAAGAGCTGTCGATCAGAGCTGGATGAAGCTAGGAAGACCACATCAAACCGCAAAATGCAGAGACGAGATTCTCCTGCCACCAAACTCGACACACTACACACCATGGCTACGCCTACAAATTCTGTCCATAAAGGTAATGAACAGAACTGGTGACAAAGGGCAGCCCTGGCAGAGTCCAACCCTCACCGGGAACAGGTCCGACTTACTACCGGCTATGCGGACCAAACTCACGCTCCTCTGGTAAAGGGACTGAATGGCCCTCAACAGAAAGCCACCCACCCCATACTCCTGGAGCGTCACCCACAGGGTGCCCCTAGGGACACGGTCATAAGCCTTCTCCAAATCCACAAAACACATGTGGATTGGTTGGGCAAACTCCCCCTCCATCACCCTTGCAAGGGTACAGAGCTGGTCCACAGTTCCATGGCCAGGACGAAAACCACATTGCTCCTCCTCAATCTGAGAATCAACTATCGATCGGACCCTCCTCTCCAGTACCTTGGAGTAGACCTTTCCAGGGAGACTGAGGAGTGTGATCCCCCTATAGTTATATTGCTATAGGGTGTGATCACCCTTCTTAAAGATGGGGACCACCACCCCGGTCTGCCACTCCACAGGAACTGCCCCCGATGACCACGCAATGTTGCAGAGACGTGTCAACCATGACAGCCCTACAACATCCATAGCCTTGAGATACCCAGGATGAACCTCATCCGCCCCCGGGGCTCCGCCGCTGTGTCGTTGTTTGACAACCTCAGCAACTTCTGCCCCCGAGATTGGACAGTCCATCCCCAGGTCTCCCGGCTCTGGTTCCTCCTCGGAATGCGCATAGGTGGGATTGAGGAGCTCCTCAAAGTATTCCTTCCACCGTCCGACTATAGCCCCAGTTGACGTCAGCAGCTCCCCATCCCCACTGTAAACAGTGTGAGTGAGTTGCTGCCTCCCTCTCCTGAGGCGCCGGACAGTTTGCCAGAACCGCTTTGGAGCCGATCGATAGTCTTTCTCCATGGCCTCACCAAACTCCTCCCATGCCCGAGATTTTGCCTTGGCAACTGCCACTGCTGCACCCCGCTTGGCTCTCCGGTACCTGTCTGCTGCCTCCAGAGACCCACAGACCAGCCACGCCCTGTAGGCCTCCTTCTTCAGCCTGACGGCTCCTCGAACCTCTGGTGTCCACCAGCGGGTACGGGGGTGTCCACCACGACTGGCACCGGCCACCTTGCAACCACAGCTAGCAACAGCCGCCTCAACAATCGCAGAGTGGAACAAGGCCCACTCTGAGTCAATGTCCCCCACTGTTCTCAGGATGCGGTCAAAGCTCTGCCGGAGGTGTGAGTTGAAGACCGTCTTAACAGGTTCTTCTGCCAGGCATTCCCAGCAGACCCTCACTATGCGTTTGGGTCTGCCAGGTCTACGTGGCATCTTCCCCTGCCATCTCATCCAACTCACCACCAGGTGGTGCTCAGTTGACAGCTCTGCTCCACTCTTCACTCGGTTGTCCAAAACATATGGCCGCAGGTCAGATGATACGACTACAAAGTCTATCATGGACCTGCGACCTAGGCTGCCCTGGTACCAAGTGTACCGATGGGCATCCGTATGTTCGAACAGTGTTGTGGTTCTTTTTCCTTATCAAAAACAAGAGAGAGAGTGTTGTGGTTCTTTTTCCTTATCAAAAACAAGAGAGAGACAGTTTTGTCCAAACTCAGCGTGGGGCGTTTATTTACACAACTCTTCCATACATCACCAACACTTCATGGGGACAGCGTCCAGCTTCGATCTAAACACCTCGGCTGGAGATCCTTCTGCAAAAGCCCCCTTTCTCCTACACCACGCAGCATCATATACTATTCAACCCCCACCTCCCTTTGATTCTGAGAAATGATGGGGTGCTACTTCCACCTCCTAATATGGTCAAAAGTAGTTGAGACTTACATAAGATGGACTGAACAACATGTTGTGGAGCATGTACTCAGCAGCTGGGCTGCCTGATAAACAAGAAGTTGCACAGCACGTGTGCGGCTGGTATTGATAAGCAACATGTCAACATGCACGTACACAAAACACTGCTTTTAGCTCCTACAGTGTTCGTTATGGCCAAACTGCGGCTTGCACAGAAGTCTAATAACAAAACACCACTCAAGTTCAGATCAGGCGGGCCGTTGCTCCCAATCACACCCCTCCAGGTCAAGATGTCATTGCCCACGTGAGCATTGAATTCCCCCAGTAGGACAATGGGGTCCCCTGATGGAGCACTATCTACCACTCATCCCAGGGACTCCAAAAAGGGTGGGTACTCTGAACTGATATTTGGCCCATAAGCATAAACAACAGTCCGGACCCGTTCCCCAACCCGAAGGCGCAGGGAAGCTACCCTCTCGTCCCCCGGGGTAAACCCCAACACACAGGCAGAGAGTCTTGGGGCTAACAAAAAGCCAACCCCAGCCCCCCGCCTCTCACCCGGAGCAACTCCAGCAAAGGAGAGTGTCCAACCCCTCTCAAGGACTTGGGTTCCAGAGCCAATGCTATGTGTCGAGGTGAGTCTGACTATATCCAGCCGGTACTGCTCAGCCTCTGCCACAAGCTCCTGCTCCTTCCCCGCCAGCGAGGTGACGTTCCATGTCCCAAAAACCAGTTTTCTTGTCCGGGGATTGGACCGCCAAGGCTCCCGCCTTGGTCTGCCACCCAATCCACATTGCACCGGACCCTTCATGTTCCTCCTGCGGGTGGTGGGTCCACAGTTGGATGAGCCCATGTATCCGGTTTGGGCTGGGCCCGGCCGGGCCCCATGGGCGAAAGCCCGGCAACCAGGCGCTCGCTCACGGGCCCCAACCCCAGGCCTGGCTCCAGGGTGGGACCCCGGTAACCCTCCGGGCCGGGTACTCCGACTCTTTGACTTTACCTCCATGAAAGATCCTGTGAACCGTTCTTTGTCTCACCCTTCACCTAAGACCAATTTGTCATGGGAGACCCTACCAGGGGCACAAAGTGCCCCAGACAACATAGCTCCTAGGATCATTAGGGCACTCAAACTCCTCCACCACGATAAGGTGACGGTTCAAAGTGAATTTGTTTATCAGAATAATTATCCATAGAATTAGATGGAAATTAATAACGTGATTGTTTCCCATCTAAACAGCCCTAGTCACAGACAGTTCAAGGGAGGGGAACATTTTCTTCTAGTTACACAGGAATGTAACATCTGTATATTATACAGCTAACGCTTCAGTTTTTTCAATCTTAACCAAAATATGAAGTAATGTGTTTGTACCCTGGAGTCCATGATGAAGTGATGACTCAAAGTGTTCACTGCACAAGCGGGAGTGTGAATTGGGAGTCCAGCACCCTCTTCTTTGGTTGCTTACCCAAAGGTCAAGCCTCTCTGGATCACCTAGAGGAAAACTTCATACGAAGAACTACTTAAGCATATGGGTTTAAAACACTTACCGTAATTTCCGGACTATCGAGCGCACCTCAATATAAGCTGCACCAGGGAAAAAGAAAAGAAAAAAAAGAGCGAGTTTATCTGCTGGCACACGGACTTCTGGAGACTAACATATCAACCAACTCACCGAGCTGCAGTATTTCTGCGGTCAGGTCTCTCTCCGAGTCCGAGAGCTCCACAAGCGGTCAGCCTGTGCAGCAGCTAGGGGCCGCAGCGGTCAGACATGCACTGGGCTGACTGCCGGGGAGAACCGGGTGGAAGAATGGAGCACAGAAGTGTCCCTCCAAGAGCGCCGTCATATTTCAACCCATTTTTATGTTAAATGCACTGGGGTTTACTCTTTTACACATCGACATATGCCCTATTAATTATTGTACCATATATTACATCTAAATTTCATGGTTAAACCAAACAGTACATGTTAAAATGATAGTTAGCTAGCTACTTTGATAAACTCAGCTAGTAAAAAGGTGGCAGTGACCTAAAATACATAAATATAATTTTACTTACCAAAAAAGTGAAGTGGAGACTCCTTGGACGCTCTATTAGTGCAATTAATGCCACAGCAAGTCATTTTGTCCAACAATTGCACAAATAATATCCAAAACAGAATACACAAACAGAGAGACTCAAAATGCCGAAACAGTTTCCAGGTGAGACCGAGGCTCTACTGAGGCCTTTCCCCGGAGCTAGCTCTGTGGTCACGTGGGTCTGATGCTACAGAATTTTAGGCTTTTAATACACTTAAACAGAAGAGTGAGAAAAAAAATTCACCCCCCTCAGAGTTGTCATGAGTGTAAACTAGATAATTTAAACCAAAAACATGTTTATTTCTGCTGTGAAATTGGTATTTTTAACATGGGAGTCAATGAGGATTTGCTCGCTTCTGACACCAGCCCCCAGTGGATGAGGGCGGAACTGCAATTTTTGTCACTTCCGTGTTTGCTTCAATTTTTGACCCGCATTGTGGGGGCTTGGTTTGGCCCCATCAGCTCCTGTATTTATCTGACAGAACCATTTCAACACTGGCTGTGTTCGGGTTGAGCAGCGCCTCGCCTGGAAAACAGACGAGAGCAGACGGACGCAGCAGGGGGAGTGGCTGAAAGATGGCGTTTAAGTCGGACAGATTTCCCTACATGTGTAACTCGTGGGTGACGATGGATGAAGATATTGCATTAGCGTTCACACTTGTTTAATTATTTATTTTAATTCTGGTGCCTGTTAGCAGCTGAAACACATCCTCACGTGCTTGTGGATATCATACAGTGTATATGAAGATATGACTGTAATAATAAGTAAAGGTTATCAACTGTAGGTTTAGTGTGCTCATAGGAAACGTGACAACAGAACACAAAACACATTTCTCTTTATGGCCTATAGAGTAGTCATCATCAACGTTACATGATTTACAGAATACATGTGACCAACTAACATTTTGCATTCAACCACCGGATGCTTGGATCAAAATGTGAACCAATCAGATCTTAGTTCAGGTCAGAGCCAGGCGTTTCCCACCATGCCCTAGGTTTTGCAGCTGGTGGAGAGCAACTGCAGCGCCTTGCTCTAAAATCTGTGGCTGCCTTGATCTCACAAGGTTATCGTTGCCTATGTATGCATGACTTCAGAGCAAGTCGGTGTCAAGTCGGACACAAATCTAACTGGCAAGCACTGCGCGCCGATCATGGTGATCTAATCTGCGCAGATTTGGCTCATCTCGAACACGGCCAATGTTACCTTTCCCATCTCAGGCAGCAGGAAGTGGAAAACCTCTCAGCACCAGTAAGAGAAAACATAAATTAACTTAAATAGAACAAATGACAGGCATAAAATACAATGTGCACGCTTACAATTAGAACAAATGCATTTAAGCCATCTAAACCAAGCCCCAATAATTCAGATCTGGATATGAAGCAAAACAGAAAGTGACAAAAATTGCAGTTCCACCCTCCTCCACTGGGGGCTGGTGTCAGAAGCGAGCAAATCCTCATTGACTCCTATGTTAAAAATACCAATTTCACAGCAGAAGTAAACATGTTTACAGCCTGGTTCCAAAACATGTTCTAGGTCTAAATGATCTAGTTTACACTCATGACAACTCTGAGGGGGTGAATTTTTTTGTTACTCTTCTGTTTAGGTGTATTAAATGCCTAAAACTCTGAATAATTAATGAGCATCAGACCCACGTGACTGCAAAGCCTCGGCCTCGCCTTAAAACTGTTCCGCGATTTTCAGTCTCTCAACTTAGACCATTTGTTGTGCCATTTGTGGGGTTTTTTTGGATATTATTTGTGCAATTGTTGGACAAAATGACTTGCTGTGGTATTAATTGCACTAATTGCAAGGTAATTTTTTTTGGTAAGTAAAATTATATTCATTAATTCTAGGTCACTGCCGCTCTTGCAGTAGCTGAGCTTAGATTATAACTTTATTTTTGGGAATTGTCTGGGCGTGACGGAACCTGTGACACGGTCAAAATTGCGATGGTGGAAAACTCCCATTTTGGCACAAAAACTCATAATTGGACCCTATGGACACAAATTGTCCAGTTTATATGTTGATGATCTAAACAAAAAATCCAAAGAAATATAAACTTACAAACTGAAATTGTGAAAGTGCATGAGATTTCTAATGTTCACTGTTGTGTGGACATGGATGTGGCCATCACAAGCAGGTTGTCCAGCAATTGGAGGGTTGCAGGATCCATCCAAACTTCCTCCAGCAAATTCTGCTGGATGCCTTTAAAAGCGCTGTATAAATCTAATCCATTATTAGAATGTGACCTCTCGAGAGGGGCTTGGGAATTTTCTGGTTAGTCTCTCTGGGGTCCCTGTGTTCTGGCACAGCTCCTTGATCTCTGGGACTTGGAGCTCCTTCCATCTCCTACACGTGTTTGGGTGCAGATCTGTGGCCCCTCACACTCTCTATTGGATGCTTCTATAGAGAAACTCACATGCACGTGTACACACACACGTGCTCACATGGTGCTCTCATAAGTACGGACTTGGGCACGTTCAACGCGTCTTAAAGCCCCAGTGTGTGATATTTTTACCTGTTTACTATCCTATCCCGTGTTTCCAGTTCACAAACTTGTCCTTTTTCACAAATATTTCTCACCAACATCAATTCTAAATATTCCTCTCAACTTGAAATGATACATTTTTATATACATAAACTGTGGTCATCGCTCCATGGCCATCCACCATCTTAAAATACAGTAGCTGTTTAGGGACATACAAGCTCCACGTTACCCGTTTGAACTATGACTGTAACCTGAAAGAACCAGCAGAGGGCAGCAGTGCGCCCTGGAAGCATGGAGTCTGCTAATTCAACTAAGAAATAGAAAAGAATAGCTACATTATTGCTCTACTTGTTAGTTTGCATAATAAACAATTAAATAAAAAGACACATAAAATGTGTCAGTTCCTCATCATGTCCAACACAAGGAAGCCACATTTGTTCAGACCCCGCCCGCTATTATCTGGATGCCAGCCTCTGATTAGTGTCTCTGACTCCCAAACTCACCTCACGTTGTTCCTTCGTCTTTTCCTAGTACCAGAACTCTCAATCCAGTCCCAAAGTGTCCATTCCAAGGTCGTTCTACTCAAGTCTCCTCTCTCCCTGCAGCCTGCCGTCTCGCCCAACACGCTCCAGCACTCGTCCGTTAGCCAGTGGGTAAATCAGCATTGTTTACTTGATCTCCACAACGCTACTAATGGCGATGTAGTTGTAGCATCACAAAGGGCCTCTAATTTATGACAAAGGTCACATTTTCCCAGCTGGGTGAAGCTGGATCGACTGTAACTTTGCCCCACAGATTAAATGATAAATGACCCGCACTTGTATAGCGCTTCTCAGAGGAACCCTGGGTTTCCATGGGAGCCGTCAGCAGCACGTTACTGCAGCAGCACATCTTGCTCGCGTAAGCTGCTGCTTGGCCCTTCCCACGAGACGCGAAGCAGCAGGGGAGCCGCTGTCACCGACCGAGCACAAAGTCACACGAGTGACTTCGTCAGTAAACACAACAACAAGCAGGAGAAAATTACAACATGGTTTGTGTTTTATGTTCTGTCCTTTTTATAATCACCAATATGGACCTGAAAAACAAAGGAGACCGCTAGCTAGGTGATAACTTCTCACGGGGCCGCACAGTTAGTAACCTTTTTTAAAGTAAAGCAACCGGAAGGCAGTACGTTCTTTATTCTGAAAATCTCGGGAGCTTCTCTCCATTTCCGCGTCCGATTTCCTGTCTTTCCTTCCCCAAAAATGTCGAACTTGACCCGTTTCAGAGGCGTTGCGCGTAGAAAATAGAACCAGCGCGTAAAGGCCGCAACATGCTGCTCCTGAGACGCGGCCGACTCGCGCTGCCGACGGCTCCAGTGGAAAAGGTTCTGTTGACCACAGTGGTTCCTATCAGCAGCTATGACGTGCTGCTGCAGTAACGTGCTGCTGACGGTTCCTGTGGAAAGCCGGGGTAAGGACTCCAAAGCGCTTTACACTACAGTGTATCATTCATCCATTCACACACACATTCATACACTGGTGGTGATGAGCTACGATATAGCCACAGCTGCCCTGGGGTGCACTGACAGAGGCAAGCAAGGAGCCGTGATGTCTGCTGAATATCATCTTTATCTGCTGCTGTTCCGTCCCACATTGAAGGACACTTCAAGATCACAACAATAATCTTTAATAATAAAAAAAAACTCTTTGACTTTATTACTGTTTATTATAATCATCATAAATAATCTCTTGGTTCAGTATAAATGTATTTTAATTACTGAGATGAATTGTTATGCTTTGGGTATAATAATGATTATTGTGATAATCGGTTATGTGTGTTCAGTAAACCAGAAGGTCATCCTCCATTTTATCCATCCAACGCAGAGGGTATCCAGGGTAAAAGTTAAACTGCCATCACAGGTCTTTGACTCATGACCAAAGCTTTCTTGCTCTGAGAGGGCGTGTTCTGCAGCTGTAACGTCCCCGGCTCTTTGGAGAAATGAGGAGGGGAGTAATAAAATTAGTGTGTGGATTAAATAATAAACAACATGCTGTGTCACTTAAAACAACAATTTTATTACAAAAAATGGGATATTTATAAAGGATCCTATAAAAACACTTTATACAAAACAAAAGGAGCTATATTCAAAAAGGAGATATACACTAAACGGGGGTAACAAAAAACACCAATCCGAAAGGGGATGGGAATAAACCGAGGATATTAATATTAATACAAAAGGGGAGATCTGAGGTCAAAGTCTAAAACCGGTCTGAAGTCAAATAGCCAAACAATCTAATCCTTAATCCAAATATTCACAAGCAAATCAAATAACAAAGTCGAAACCAGAGCAATACTAAATACGAGCGCACGAGGAGAAGAGAATAGTATAAACTCTTTCGAATCTATACTATCCTGGACCTTCTCACTGACTGAGGGAGGAGAGCAGCTTTTAACAGCTGCTCCCTGATTAATGATTCCAAACAGCTGGCACTGGGAGACAAGCGAGGCCGAAGCCACTGTGGCCATCTTGTGGCCGAAAAGGGGCACTGCACATAACACCGAAGCTTTCTTGCTCTGAGAGGGCGTGTTCTGCGGGTTTGTTAAAACTAAATCTTCCACAGCTGTAACTTCGGTTCGTGAACCAACCACCATCCTGAGGATAAGGGACGGCCGCCCTGAAGCTCTACCTGCTGTTCTGTTGCGCCGATAGAATAGCTTCGAATAAACGCACCTGTAACCAGCTGACGCAAAACTCCTTCAGAGTTATTGATTTTGAGTTAAGTAAGACGCAAAACTCCTTCAGAGTTAAGCCAGACACTCGACACTGTGTACCCAGTGACATCTTCGGACCAGAGAGTCGGTTCCACTCGAGTCTCTACCGGAATGAGTACCCTGAGGCTGACAACATCCTCCCTTGACCTCCGGATCCACACAGAGGGTTGTCTGAATGGATGAGGTAGCACACAGATTGTGTTTGATGCTGTTCTCTCTAAGTAACAACTGAGTTAGCTGCAAAACCATCGTTTCACCCAGAATGAGTTCCTCTCTCTGACAGAAACCTTCTGAGAATCCATTCACGCATCCAAGCTCTCATTTCATTTTAGCTTTCCATCCAGACACAGGTAAAGCTTTTGATACCAAATTTTATATCAAAGCTGATAAATTGTCATCCATGAATTGTCATTTTCAATTGCCATTTAAATTGTCAATTCTGAATTGTCGTTTCAAATTGTCAAGTTTAAAATTGTTAGTAATAAACTCTTCGTTTTTAAACTCTGCCTCATCTTTGAAATTAAACACAGAATGGTGTGTATTTCTGGTTATTGAAAAAGCAAAGATTCGTAACTTCTGATTCAAAAATAAACGTTTGCTATTAAATTTAATTATCTTAAATTAAATATTAATCTTTGGATTAAATATAGACCAAGCAGGTCGGTGTATGAACTTCTATCGATTATATAAGTATCCTGGATATTTATACATGATATAAGCTTCATATGCTAATTTGCTTGATCATTTTCAGAATCTAACAACTGATAGCAAACAGTGTTGATTCTAGTGTGTAGAAATACGCTACATAATTGGCGTAGCCAGCCCATTCTTTTTCAGATCAAAAACACACTATTTCTGTTTTATTTTCAATATTTTACTGAAAACGGGAGTTGTGTTACCTTAATTTTCTTCCTCCGGAAACTTCCAGGAGGGAAGCTTTTTACGGTAACACCGACTCCAGCATAAACATCCGGCAGTTCATGACACAACGTTTATACAGCGATTAATCCACGAGCCTGTGGGACTGTTTAAAGACATCCTAATTGCTAAAGTAAGTGAATGTGTTGTTTGCTTGTGTGTTTGAACGTTAATTCACCATCTAGGTTGACACGTAGTGTTTCCTGAGAGAGATTTCATTCTCTCTCATCACGCTAGCAAAGCTAGTAGCTAATCAGCCTTACCACGGCAAGAATAGCACCCCATTTTCCGAAATATAGCTTAAAAGGACTTAGCTTAAGCTTTCGGGAACATTCAGACTTATTATGGGCCATTCCCATCTGTACTGGGTCGGCCCGGGCCGGATAGCCCCAGTCGGCCCCAGCCTGGCCCGGTTGATTCCACACATCCTTGCCTTAAGCCCATGTGGGCTGATTCTACCCACCAATCAGAGGCTTGCTCTAATGGAAGGTGTGAATTCGCTGTCAGCAGTGGGTGTGTTGGCCCTGGTCGGCCTGAAGCAGACCCCCTCGAGAAGAGGGCTGAGAATGAGCCTTGGTTGGCCCGGAAAAATACCAGGCCACCCAGAAATGTAAACAACCTATGCTACCCGGCCCGGGCCAACCTGGTACAGATGGGAATGGCCCATAAGTCTGATAGAGTGGTTGCGAGCAAAATTTGTCATTCTGCTCCTACGCGCGCATCTGCTTAGTTTAAAACTAACAAAGAAGTTATGTTTTAGGCAAGATAGCAGTAATAGCTTCGCGTCTGAACACTGCGAAAAATAGCTTAGCCAGCGTAAGACGACAACCAGTGCACGGGTACGCAGCCGAAGAGGGATCACCTGATCGAGGGGAAATACCTAAAAAGTCCTGAGTTTGTTTCAACTCGTGGCCGCCAACGAAGCTAAAAATAGCAACATTGTCAAGGGGATAGGTTAATACTGCGGTAAAAACCGAGCGACCATGGTCGCCGTCGTCCACACGTCCCCGCTTAATCCTTTGGGTAAATATTCAGTCTTAAAACCACCGTGTTTTAGCCAAAAACAAAAGTTTAGCTTCAATAGCTTAGCTCGTCTAGGAATCTAGTTGAAGCAGAGCGAAGGATCGGGCCTCACCTCCAATAACCACATTTCCTTAGCCAATCGATGCTCTTACCTTGTGGCGGTTTTAACACCCGGCTCAATAAAGTTCTTTTCTTCACGTTACACGCGTTAAAGAGACGCTCCGACTCAGAGGGCTTCTTCTCACACTTTACCTTTAGACTTGAGTCTCCTTTTGCTGGTAATCTGTGGGAGTTTACACTGTAGTGAACCTGGGTAGGCTCTGTCAATTATGTAATGGTAATGGTTTAGGCTCTTTTATGAAAGAGGAACCATTCTACATATTAATTTGAGATATTAATTTTAATAAATTAATAACCAAATTTTATAGTTTTAAGAAGACTCAAAGGTTGTTTTCATCGATAAACTGTCGATAATATCCGTGGGTCTGTGTTTCAGTTCAATGAAGAGACAAGTTTGAAAGTTTTTTTTTAACAATTTTTTTATTGATTTTCTTTATTTGGGTACCAACACATATAATGAAAATAACTCCACTCAAATCATAAAAAAAAGACAAGAGACAATTATGTGGCATAAATATACAGATAAACACAAACATGAAAACATTGTGCCCAATACCAATTTTCATTTCCCTTCTGTTAGCAAACCTGAATTTATGGTATGTTTGAAGTAGAACAAAAAATAAATAAATAAGGGAGTGAAATAAAGTGTAAAAAAAAGAGAAAAAACAAAAAAAAAAGACATACACCCCCTGCATACATTAACAATATCAAATTACTTTGTCGTTTCACATTGTATTACCTGTTTCCAAAAAAGCAAAAAATAACTTCCAGATCTCATCAAATTTATCTAACATATGTTTTGTAAAATAGCTTATTCGTTCTAAAGCCACAAAGGATGTCATAGCTTCCAACCAGTCTGAAGTTGCACAAATGTTAGGTTTTTTCCAGCAACGTGCAATACATCTTTTAACCTCCAATAGGCAAATATCCATAAGATGTTTTTTAGAATTAGAAAGGATAAAGTTGTTAGGATATATGTTTAAAATACACAACTTAGGGTCTACAGGTATTACTTCATTAATTATTTTACCAATAATTAAAAGAGTCTCCTTCCAAAAATGTAATATTGGTTGACATTCCCACAGACAATGAAATAAGGATCCCCTTTGAGACTTACATTTAATACATGTGTCAGGTACATCAGGGTTGAACTTATGTAACTTAGTTGGTGTGATATATTGTCTGGTCATCCATTTGTACTGAAGTAATTTTGAGCTTGTATTAGCAGTCTCGGTCTTAATTAATGAACAAGTTTCTGTCCACTCTTCCTCTGATATGGTTCCACCCATATCGGAGTTCCAGGCTCTGAAGATGCTCATTGATGAATCCTTAGAACTTTTAATTATCTCATTGTATATAATGGAAATCTGTCCCTTACCTGACTTATATTTAGCCACAATCTCATCTAAAGTTGATGGTGCAGGTGGGGCAAGGTTGCCATTTTGACTTGATTTAATGAAGTTTCTGACTTGAAGATATTTAAAAAAGTGTTTTGGGGGAATACTAAAGTTAGTCACCAGGTCTTCGAAAGTTCTCATATTCTTTCCTTTATATAAGTCAGAGATTGTTGCTAGTCCTTTTAGAGACCAAGTTTTAAATCCTGGGTCGTTTCTCCCTGGAGGAAATTCTTCATTGCCAAAAATTGGCGTAAGAGGGAATAGCTGTCTAGTCTCATCAAGGCAGTTACCTACCTCATGCCATATTTTAATTGTATTTTTTAAAAATGGGTTTTTGGTTACTTTCAACAATTTCTTTATATTTGATGAATATATATAAAGGTTTGAAGAAATTGCAATATTTTGAGCCTCAATATTGACCCAAGCTGGGGATTTATTTATTGGTTCAAAGTAAAACATACCATCCTAATTTGAGCTGCCCAGAAGTACCATAATAAGTTTGGAACCTGCAATCCTCCTCTAGCATATGGTAAATATAATAATGAAAGTCTAAGTCGTGGTCGTTTATTGTTCCAAATAAAGTTGGTGAATGTTTTATTCAAAGATTTAAAATAACTAAGAGGTGGGGAGAGTGGAATAGACTGAAAAAGGTATAAAAACCTACTAAGAACTGACATTTTCAAAATATTTATACGACCTATCATAGAAATAGGCAATGTTGTCCATTTATTAATTTGTTCGGAAATTATATTTGCTAGAGGTGTATAATTGGCTGAGATTATTTCTTCTATTGTAGGGGTAATTTTAACTCCTAAGTACGAAAACCCATATTTTGAGGTGGAAAAAGAAGTTTTGATTGGGGGATTTAGTCTCTCTTTATCAGATAGGAACATTATTACTGATTTGTCATTATTTACTTTGTAACCTGAAAAAGTACCAAAAGTTGTTATCAAGGTATGTAAGTTTGGGAGTGATCTTTTTAAATTAGTACAGAATAATATAATATCATCTGCATACAAGGAAATTTTGTGTTCCATATTATTAATTTTTATTCCTGTTATGTTCCCTCGTTTGCGAATGGCCATAGCGAGAGGTTCAATGGCCAAAACAAATAGCAATGGGGAAAGGGGACAGCCCTGTCTTGTTCCTCGTTTTAAATTAAAAGGTGCGGAAACGAGTCCATTATTCATTATTTTGGCCTGTGGGTTGGAATATAAAAGTCTAATCCATTTAAGAAAATTCGGACCTAAACCAAACCTCTGCAGAACTTCAAATAAATATTCCCACTCTATCCTGTCAAACGCTTTCTCAGCGTCTAAAGATAGGATTGAGTGGTCTAGAGAGCCTGCTTTCTCATATATAATATTGAGAAGTCTTCTTATATTGTGGAGACCATAACGGCCTCGCACAAATCCACATTGGTCTGGGTGAACTATGCAGGGAATGACCTCCTCTAGTCTGCTTGCCAAAGCTTTACACAAAATTTTCAAATCATTATTGAGTAGTGATATTGGTCTATAAGATCCACAATGAGTGGGTGTCTTTCCAGGTTTTAATATCAACGAAATCATTGCCGTGTTTAGTGACGTAGGGAATAAACCCCTGTTATAAGATTCTTTAAACATTTCGAGCAAAGGAAGAATTAACTTAACTTTAAAAATTTTATATATTTCAATTGGAATTGCATCAGGTCCAGGCGCTTTTCCACTAGGCGAATTTGCTATGGCTTCTGATAGTTCTTGCAAACTTAGATCCGTTTCTAACGTTGCTAAGGCTTCATTCTCCACTGTGTTAAAATCTATTGAGTCTAGGAAATCTTTCTGTGAGGAAGAGTCATATTCAGATGCATAAAGTTTTTCATAGAACGTTCGAAACGTATCATTAATTTCTATTGAATTAGTAGTCAACACCTCATCTTCCATCATGACCGAGTTTATTACCCTCTCACAGTGGCGGCTGGCCAGTAGAGGGCGATAGGGCGCCACCCTCCCAGTTTTTCCGTGTTTTTAATTTTTATTTAAAAAATAAATAAATAAAATTAACAATAATCACATATTCTAAGTTAATTGTGTGTTTTGTAACAAAAATAAATCATATATATATATATATATATATATATATATCTATATTGGTCTCTGCCGGTCTCTGCCGAGCTCTGCCGAGCGGTGGAGGCTGTGTGCTGTTTTTCAATCGCCCAAACAGGACGAGACCAGCTGTCCAATTGCTGACAAGAATATCAAAGGGTAGGAATGGGAATGTATCCAATCAGCGTCGACGTTGTTTCAGAACGTTTAAGAAGCATGATGAGCAATGGAGCTACCGCCAAAGGATTTGTTGGTGTTCGGTAGAACTCGGCAGAGTCGTTTTTGGTCGTAACGCAGATGTAACATGGACGCCGCCGGTGACTACAACCAGCATGGATATCGGATCTCAGCAGCCACTGAATTCAGTTCGGTCTCTTCTCCACTATCCGTTCGAGAGGAGAACTATGGTGGAAAAACTTAATGTCAAAGAGCTTGGACCAGATCAGCCCGACGTGAAGATAAGCCAGCAGGACAAGGAGAGAGGTAAACTGTACACACTAGGCTTCTCCCGAAATTGGTACACCAGGAAGGCTTGGCTAGCTGGATGCAATCACGCTAATGCGTTATTTTGCTTTCCGTGTTTGTTATTCAAAACGGCTGGGACAGATAAGGCATGGATGAGTCAGGAGTTACAGACATGAAACATTTTTCTGAGAAGGTGAAGAAACACGAGTCATCCCGGGCACACATGGACAACAAGGTGAAGCTAGCCATGCTAGGCAGCAGAGCTAACGTTGCCATGCAGGGAACAACAGCAGCTGGGTGCAGAGGTAAGCTGTACATTACATTTCTGTGAACAAGACAATCAGAATCAGAAATCCTTGGTTGTCCCACAAACCGGAACATTTGTTTAATAACATGTTTAATGTGCAATAACTGTAAAAACTAATTTCAACACACATACTTATTATACATATTTAATCACGTAAATGTGTATTTCATGTAAAGTTGTACATCCATCAATCTGATTCCATTTTACTTGTTACACTTCTGCTGCAGCAAACAAATTTCCCAGCTTTTGGGACAATTAAACATTTCTGATTCTCAATTAGATGTTTTTACCTCAAATGTAAAAACATCTGAGAATCAGAAATGTTTTATTGTCCCAAAAACTGGGAAACATGACATTTGTAAGAGGATACTGATGACATTATTTCCTATGAAAGTGTTTCCTATGTACTTATCTGTTGTTTTTTATTTATCATATGACAGGTTTTTCACACCATCCTGAGCCATGCAAAAGAAGATTCTTGTCACCACACCCATGACCACAACCGAATCAGAAAGGTGCTTTTCTACTTTAAAGAGGATTAAGACTTTCCTTGAGGAACACCATGACACAGGATGGGCTGAATGCTCTTGCCATGCTCTCCATGGAAAAACAAGCTTGTCACAAACATTCCTGACTTCAATAAAAAGCTCATCGAGAGCTTTGCCACTCAGAAAGACAGAAGGGCAAAATTTCTGTACAAATGAGGTATCACACACACACACAAATGCATCCACTTGATCTTTGTATAAAGTTGACCTTGGCACAACACTCCAGAAATATTTAACAGTGTAAATTTCTGGCATTTTGTCTAAGTAGTGTTTACTACCATTACTGTAACAGTGATCTGCTCATAATTTTTCGTGTTCACTCAAATGTTGAAATTAAACAAAATGTTTTTGTTACTTGCCTCTTGTATTGCCTATTTACCATTTATGGTTGTGTTATATTATATGGAAGCCCATTCCCGCCACTCAGATTAAAAAAAAATTATTATCTCATAATTATGACTTAGCTATCTCATAATAATGAGATACTATCTCATAATAATGAGATACTATCTCATTATTATGAGATACTATCTCATAATTATGAGATACTAAGTCATAATAATGAGATAGCATCTCATAATTATGACTTAGTATCTCATTATTATGACTTAGCTATCTCATAATTATGAGATACTATCTCATAATTATGACTTAGCTATCTCATTATTATGAGATAGTATCTCATTATTATGACTTAGTATCTCATTATTATGACTTAGCTATCTCATTATTATGAGATAGTATCTCATTATTATGACTTAGTATCTCATTATTATGACTTAGCTATCTCATTATTATGAGATAGTATCTCATTATTATGACTTAGTATCTCATTATTATGACTTAGTATCTCATAATTATGACTTAGCTATCTCATAATAATGAGATAGTATCTCAATATTATGACTTAGTATCTCATTATTATGACTTAGTTTCTCATTATTCTGACTTAGTATCTCATTATTATGACTTAGCTATCTCATAATTATGAGGATCTGGGTGTGGGTTTGGCTTGATAGACAGAAATGGATATCAGTAACATCATTGAGCAATATTTCAGAAGTGGTTTTTCCAATCGTGAAATCTTACAACTTTTGGAAGAATCCCACAATGTGAAATTAAGCCTTCGCACATTAGAGAGACGCTTGCAAAAGTTGCGGCTTTGGAGAAGAAGAAACAAGACAGATGAAGCTGAAGTGGCATCTTTCATTCAGCAACAACTACAAGGATCTGGTAGACAGCATGGCTACAGGTGGATGCACCAGAAATGCTGGATGGCTGGGATAGTCACCGACAGGGAAACAGTACGTGTTCTGATGCGCATGATGGATCCAACTGGGGTTGAGCTGCGTGCTCAAAACCGTTTGAGGCGACGCTCTTATGTCAGTCGTGGGCCAAATTATGTATGGCACATTGATGGCTACGACAAGCTCAAACCTTATGGTATTTGTATTAATGGCTGCATAGATGGCTTCTCAAGGAAAATTATCTGGTTGGAAGCATATAAAACCAACAGTGACCCTCACATCATTGCTGGCTATTTCATTGATTCTCTGGTGGAATGGAATGGATGTCCACAAAAGGTCAGAGTGGATCATGGCACAGAAAATACTCATGTGGTGGCGATGCAAAGATTTCTGCACAACACTGAAAATGAAAATGGTTTTGACTCTGCTATCCTCGGCCCGAGCACTGGAAATCAAAGGATAGAACGATGGTGGTGCACCTTAAGAAGTGAATGTGCCCAGTTTTGGATGGATCATTTTGACCAGCTGAAAGCTGATGGGTTTTTTGTTGACAGCTTTCTGGACAAATCACTGATCCAGTTTTGCTTCCTACAAACAATACAGGTAATAGAAATGTATTTCTTACATTCTTGCAGCACAGAAATATGTAAATATTTCTAAATAATAAAACAATATTTTATTTTCTAATTTTACTATTCTTTTTTGGTCATTGTACAGGTGGAACTGGATGAGGTTGTCTATGCTTGGAATGACCATCGCATACGATCTACTAATAATCCTCGAGCTCCTAGTGGTCGTCCAACAATAATGCATGCGGTCCCCAACCTTTATGGGGTTCCAAATTTTCTCCAGCCTGTGAGTCCAACAAAGCTGGAAATATGTCTAGAGGAGTGTTATTTCAAGGATTTTCCCTGTGATGTAGACGTATTTCACTTGTGCACTGAACTCATGTCTGAGCACAGACTGGTAATGTCAGATGATGTTTATGAAATTACTAATCTGTATGTAAAGCTCCGTCAAATGATTAGCGATGGGCTGAGGGAATAGATTATCTATATCACATACTCCCCAAATCCAACAAGGCTGGTTTTATTTCAGCATCGCCTGTGTTATGGTACAAACTTTGTGATTGTAAGTGGGCTAAAATACACAAGTGAGATATGACTTGTTTCTGTGCTTTATTCAAAGAGTGATGGAATTTAGTGTTTACTTTAAAGTGTAGGTCAAGACCTACCAACAGAATTCCTTAGAATTTAATTTATGTTAGCCTTTTGTTTAAAATAACACTCAATAATGCCAAAATGTTTAGGTTATCCCTTTTCTTATTCTTACCAGCTCAGGACACTGGTGGTTATATGGACAGTGGGGTTACAAGTACAGTGTATTTGGTTGTTCTTAGCAAAAAACTGTTATATATATATATAATAGTTTGTACTTTTGTTACCGTTCAGTTTGTAGAAGCATAAATGTTGTAATCTGGTACTTTCACATTTATATTTCAGAGATTTTGTGATACTTAATATTTTAGTTTATATACAGTGCAATTGCTACTCAATAAAGAAGAGTACATTGTAATCAGAATGTATTTATTTTGGAACATCCAACAAAAAAAAATCATCCATCTTTTGGACATTTTTGAAAATTAAAGTCATGTGCTTAAAGAAATCTTTGTTTGTGGGAGTCCACCTGTGTGAAAATATGGGAAAAAAATAAAATAAACACCTCACTTGTTGATAGAAATAAACTGTTTTGAAGAGCCACCTTAGCTTTTTTCACCTTTCTCTTTGAGAGAAAAAAACTTTAAACAATGTCCATGACCCATACATTAGAATCCAAAACTTTGTTCATTTCAGCACTGAAATCTGGATAGTTGTCATAATAGACTGACAGCTCCAGGACACAGCCACATGTGTGAGCCACCGGTCTTCTCAGAAACCCTTGGATCTTGTTGAACTCGATACTTATTCTCTTGTCCAGGAACAAGTCTGACCCTGTGCAGAATCTTAGAAACAAGGACAGATGCTGCAAATCTGCATTCCTTATGTATGTGGTTACATACCTTTGAATGGCCGTCTGATGGACATTCATTTCCTCAGGAAAGTCGAGGGACTTCAAAACTTTTCTTACATTTGGTTGCAAGTTTTCATATACTGAAGAAATGTCCTTCAAGCTGTTCTCAGTGATGCTGAGTATTTTTGCCCATTGTTCAATAACATAGGCCGGCTCTTGGACAAGTGTTTTGTGTGCAAGTTCCTGTAGGATTTCGTTTGCATTGCTGGCAGTGGGCAGTCGTCTGCAGCAGTGGTTATCAAGAATCTCTATTAATTCTTCTTGGTCAACACTGCTAAAATCTGCTTGCCATGATTGAAACACTGTGCGCTCAGATTCAGGCATGTACTTCAGAAAATTTTCCACCACATCACTTTTTACATGTCCAAAGGCAGCCTGCTCTAATATGACAGGTGTGATCCCCACAGGAAGATATTTCTGTCTTGTCCAGCCAAAAGCGATTATTCGGCCTACACTCTCCCACTGCTCCTGTCCATAATCGTGTCTTAGAAATGGAACTTTATAAGCATTTCCTGTGGTACACTGCTCATAAAAATCTTTCCAGAATTCAGAGAGACAGTCTCTCAAAACTCCTCCTTCATCAAATGCCATCTCAGGTTTTCCATCAGGCAGGACAAGTTGGATTCTGAAGTTACTTTCTAGAATTTTATCATCACAGAAGTGTAATATGAGCTGCCGAAGTACCTGTCCTCTGTGAACAACCAGTATTTTCTTCACTGGCTCTGCTAAGGACAGGATTTGTGGAGACAGAGGTAGAGTATCATCCAGAATCTGTGGCTCACTCTCAGAAAACTCCCCCACACTCCACCTCATCCATGAACTCTGTGGAATGAAATGTTAATTCAATATTTTCGTCATTTGTGGAATTTTCGAAAAATATCAAGTCAGTAGTGACTGTTTCGGATTCTGTAGCCTGACTGATTGTAGCATCATTAAAAGCTGAAGAAGAGGAGGGATGACTGTGAGAACTGTTGTGGTCCTGAGCAAATGGTGAAGACTCTTCATCTTGACAGTTTGAGTGGGTTTCCATCTTTTTACGTGTGGTCAGATAAAACCTGATAACCGGGAGTTTTGTATCAATGTAAAGTTGTCCTACTGTAATGTTGTCATCAACTGCCACTTCCTGATAATCTCTGAGATCCACCTCAAAATCTGCTAAGGACCCTTCTCTATTTCTCCCATTAGGAAAGAATAGATCAATTGCCATCTGAATTATGTCATTTTTCTTTGCATCTTTTGATACATCTACCCTCCTTGTTCCACCTCCTCTTTTTGCTCTCACTTGTTTAAAAGCCTCTATTTCTTCATCGTAGATCATCCAGCCTAGTTCTATTTTCCTCTTTGACTTAAGAGCATTTTTCTTTACAGGGGTTGCAGATTGCTCTTCTTGTTCTGTACTGCTGCCATCTTCATCAGCAGTTCTTCTTCTTTTACGCAGTTTTGATTTAAGGCGCTCAAAAAGCTTTGTTTTGCGCCAGTTTGGGTTTCCATTTTCCTTTCTCCTACAATAACCTAACAGTGCAAGGCGGTCTCCATATGATGGCAAATAACTCTTTAATTGTTCATCTGTCATCAACTGGATGATGCTGGTATCGATCTAAATGAAGACAGTGAAATATTATTGTTTAAAAACACAATTATAGCAACAGAATTGCATGTGATATTATTGAAATTTAATTAGATGATATTGCAAGAAACATGCTTCCCGTTCCCACAATATTTTTGAATTTTTTTAAATGTTCATCAAAGTACCTTCTCTCTCAACATGGTCTCTATAGTTTCCTCAGGAATGTTCCTTTGTCGCAGGAAATCCCAAAGGTCATCCATTCCATGACCATACACTGAAAGGAAAGATATGAAGAACAACAACATAGATATTTCCAATATAACATAAAAAAATCCATGCAACATACTTTTACAACCATGGAGTTAGTCATAATGCCAATCAGTTCTCAGTGTCAAAGTAAATCTTACAGCATTTCAACATTTTACTAAATTCCACGGACAGGCAGGAAGTTGATTATTTTTTTATTCTGAAATCTTTTTTCTTATTTTCTGGGATGGGTTATGCTTTTACATTGATTTACTTTACTGGTAAATAATTTTCAAAACATCATATTTATCAAAATGGAAAAAAAACTTGATTAAATAGTGATCGTGATTTGACATGAAATAAATTGTGATGATTTTTTTTCCCATATCAACCACCCCTAGTACCATACAGCTTTAGGCACATAATGTAAGAGGATCAGTTTGTATGTAAGTTGAAATGATTTGAATAAAAGCATTTAAAACAACTGACAACTCCAGTGATCATCCCTGCCCCACTGCAACATTATATGTGGGTTTTATTTCACTTCCTTTGCTTTAAACTAGGCTGTTTTTTTTAATTGAAATATGTTATTTATTTTAGGTTTCTTTTCTAATTTTAACCTTTATTGTTACTTATGCTTTCTCATAAGTGTCTTCAGCACTAATTTTCATGGACTGAAAAGATAAGGGGTTAATCAACTCTTTGGATGTTCAGTCCAATGAAGAAAGTACTTACTCCATGAGTACTGGTACATCATATTAAAAACTCTGACAAATATATGCTGTTGAAACTTTATTTTCCTGTATTTGCAAATACTAATTTTTACTCACCTGAGTACTCTAGTCCTTCTGCTGTGTCTTTTGGCTGTCCTTCAGCTGTATAGCACCAACTCACAAGTGGAAGATGCACAGTTCTTTCCTAGTCCTGCAACAAATCACATATTTGCAGTTTAACATAAAAAAACACAGACCGGAAGGTAATGTTTTAGAATAGCAAATGTACCATGTAGACATTAAATAGTGGTGAGAAGCAGCCTCTAAAAACTATTTAGGAACACCGGAATTTGTTTGTCCTACACTAAACATTTATTATTAGAGCTAATTGAAATGTACTGACTTTGTTTTATGGATAGGTAGTGTTTTCTTTGACTGTTATATTTTAGCTGTAACCAAAGACCTAGAATGACGCTGGCTAAAACAAGCTCAGTTTTTAGCATACACTGTATAATGTTACACATTTATGCGGTGCGCTAACATTAAAAACGGTTAAACTGATGTATGTCAAGTCAAAATGTATACACATTATTTATAAGGGAAAAAAATTATAATTACATACCTATATAACTGGCATACCAGTTCTTCAGTTACATGAAGTCCTTGATCATCCAAAGAGCTAACAATCTGCCTAAAGCCAAGTGGGCTCCATTCCCGCTCAGATCGGAGGCCTGCCGATTACGTCATACTACGGCAAATCCACTCGGACAAACTTCATTGCAAAGCTTTTTTTCATACATTTCTTCCACACATTGGTTCTGAGCTGAGAAGAGTTTAGCAGGTTTTCTAGAAAATATGTTTCTTACCACCTACATGTTTTCTTTAAAGCTGTCATTTGCTAATGTAACCCCATTATTTTCATTTTGTAAAGAATGTGAAACTACCCAAAAACTCGGACAACAGTTCTTTTGGGATATTTTAAAGTATTCTTATGTATAACTCGTTAGTTATTATGTTGTACATTTTATTTCTTAAATCTAATTTACTTTAATTATTTTATCTGCTGTTTTATGTTGTCACATCAATTTGAATGTTTTATTTTCTTGCTGGAAAAATCATTAATTGCTCAGGTTTGTGCTAGACAAATGAAGCTGCCTTGCTAACTGTCCAAAAAAGCTCTTAACTAATTATATTTTGACTCATGTCGTGTCAATGGTGTGTGTGTGTGTGTGTGTGTGTGTGTGTGTGTGTGTGTGTGTGTGTGTGTGTGTGTGTGTGTGTGTGTGTGTGTGTGTGAGAGAGAGAGAGAGAGAGAGAGAGCAAACTAGCACGGTACACCCTGGACAGGTAGCCATTATTTACATGTTACTAGTTACATTAAATAACACATAGGAGAGAGAGAGAGAAAGAGAGAGAGAGAGAGAGAGATCAGCAAAGTACAATTCTGTCCTTATTGTTTTTACTTTTCCCACTGATGCAGAGCCGAGACGTAGGTGGTTGTTGCTATTCACAGGGACAAATTTAATGTAACACAACACACCTGTGCTTGTAGTCGGCACTTCAATGCTTATGACATCCATGAACTTGAGGATCTGGATACCAGAGGAGGAGATAAGGCCAAATCTGCCTGTAGACTTTTAGGACTACCCAGACACCACAGTCATTCTTGACTGCACTGAGCTGATGTGTCAATGTCCATCTTCCCCTCTCCTCCAGAGTGAGGTGTTTTCCTCCTACAAAGGAGCCTGATGTCTGAGCACCTCGAGTCATGTAGGGCAACCACACTGTATATTTACACACTTCCATAAAGGTACTGCATTTAAAGCTTTCACTCAGATGATCTTCAACGGTGCTGTGCCCTTCTGAGGGCTTGAGATGCGGTACCTTCACAAAACCTCTGCAATAAAGTAAGTTATGATTAATTTCTCAACTGATAGTTCTTAAAATAAAAAAAAACCTATGTCATGCTTAAATGTGTATTTGTATGTTTTAAATGGTTTTGTAATAAAAAAGAAATTGAAAGTTTTTGGTTTCAAATGCTTCTGTGGTAAATAAAATAAGTCATCGGTTTTTGTTTAGTCTTCTTTAATTCATTTAATTTAAATCTTATCTTTTGAAACTAAACAGAAGCCATTTAAAAATGATTACTCATCTAGCAAACAAAACATCACAAACAAGAAAATGCAGAAATATTTAATTTTACTGCAGATTTACATTGAATTTCCTCCGCAGTAAGTCTTTACATTTAAACAGCAACAAAAACATTACAATAGTGTCTGTATGACTCCATGTCACGAGGAACTCACTGAATAAACATGTCATCTGTGGTGTAAACAACAATGTCACACCACTCACATGGAGAAATCAACAGTCAACACCGACCTGCCAGTAATGAGGATGAGATCGCCACAGAGAGTAAACCTTTTCTGAGCATAATAATCCACAAAGCTACACACATTTAGGCATTTTATTTCCAGCAGGCCACACTCAGGCTGCCCTCAGGATCATACATAATCCCATCTGCTGTTGAACCCATCCATGGTGCCTCAGGGTGGATCAGGACCCCACATGGGTAGTGGTTTACCTCTCTTACCTTGCAGTACTCCTTGATGGCTGTAGGCTCCAAAGCAAGACCCCAACATTTGTCATCAGTCTGACTACTTGTTCCCATAGGCTGTTTCACAAGGTTCTCAGCAGAACCTTCTGCCCTGGTGTGACACACTTATCTAAATTTTGTAGAAGTGATGTGGCATCTCCTTAGTTGGTGCCCCTCCACACAGAAACTCTGCAGTTGTGTTCTGTTCTGTTCTCAGCTTTGTATGATTTCCCCAATGATGTTGTGAGGGATGTGAAATGATGATTTTCAGTAAACACAAATGCACATGCAGAGGGTCCCAGTCTGTAATGAGAGAGTGACAGTTGTGGGAGAGAAGGGTTGTCTTTGTGTGGACGCGTCCTGGGGGCCGTCCTCACTGGTAGTTGGTAAGATGGCCCGCTTCCCTCCTGCACCGAACCAAACTTGGACCCACCCAGAGGTACATCACCAGAGACAGCCATGGTTGTTATCACCGGAGCCTCATCTGCACCAAGTCTGTGGTACGCCTCCTGCACCTTAAGAATGAAGCTGTCTGTCATCGGGGAAGCTGACTCCTCTTTACAAACTGCTTCTGGGGAAGAAAAACAAAAGTCAAATGGGGTGTGTGCATGTGCGTGTGTGCGTGCAGTCCAGAAAGAGAAACATACCTTGTTCATTCTACCGGTCTCCTCTCTCTTGGTCTGGCTGATATGATGACCATGTCATTAACTGGACATGGTTTAATACCTTGTTTCCAAATAAAAACAAGTTTAAAGGTTATAAAAGAAATATGTATACACATAATAATAGTATCATTAAAAGATTGTAACCTTGGTCCCCGTTTTGTGCCACTGTTGTTCAGTTTCTGTGCAGCTCAGCACTGGGGAGGGGGACCGATGTAAGTTTCAGCTGGGAGAAATGTGCCGTCTGGTAGAGTTGAGCTGCCACATGACATCACATGGCTGCACCTGCCACACATACACTGGCACCCCCAATGGCTTTGAATCCCTTAGCACAATCTGTTACAACACAGAATATTTGTTAGAGTACAACTGCATTTAAAGAGAGACAAACATTGATGATTAACTTCACTTCATTCATTTTAAAATAGAAGAGTAGAACAAGTAATGGAAAAAATAAAATAACTGTAAACAATGTTGTGCTTCTGCGAGTCATCTAATGTCTGACTTTCTGTGACATGCTATTTATACAAACTTTACTTACTATATTCTTTCTGGGACACATTTTATCTCTGATACCACATGACACACGTAGTTCAGGCATGTCATTAACCTGTTATCAAACTAAAAGCAATGATATGACTCGCAAAAATGTGACGTTTAAAAACATGAACAGTCTTCTTTTGAACCTGAATCAATCCTGCACTGAACCTGCAGGGTAATGTTTCCCTACACTCAGACAGTGGGGCTTCTGGTTTTTCCTCATTGACCTGAAACACTCGGACCTAACCGTGACCTCTCCTGACTGCATGATTAAAACTGAGAATAACATATGAACTGTTGTTGTTTTTTTTCTTTCATTTCATACACGAAAAACACGCATGACCTTACTTATCACTCCAATAACGTTTCCTTGTTGTGCTAACTTAGGCTAGTGGAGAGCTAGCATGTAGCATCTTTAGTAACTCAGAGCAGAAGTTTGTTAGCTTACCTTCATAGCTGTGTAAGTAGCCGGGCACATACAATACAAGCTTTGTCCATACTAGATTTTGGCATTTCGGACGAGGCAAGAAAGATTCGGTGTACATCGTTAACCATTATTCTTGGGAGGTCTTGCAGTAAACGCGTAAAAATAGCCATTCTGACCACTCAGCGCGAACGAAGTTGTGTGCTGCAGGTTGAAAAATATGGAAGTGCAAAAACGGAAGTCCGTGGAGGCCAGCAGAATTTATCTCATAATTATGAGATAGTTTCTCATAATAATGAGATAGCTAAGTCATAATTATGAGATACTAAGTCATAATAATGAGATACCATCTCATAATAATGAGATAGCTAAGCCATAATAATGAGATAGCTAAGCCATAATAATGAGATAGCTAAGCCATAATAATGAGATAGCTAAGTCATAATTATGAGAAACAAAGTCATAATAATGAGATCCTAAGTCATAATAATGAGATCCTAAGTCATAATAATGAGATCCTATCTCAAAATAATGAGATAATCAAGTCATAATAATGAGATGTTATCTCATAATAATGAGATAGCTAAGTCATAATTATGAGATAGCTAAGTCATAATAATGAGATAGTATCTCATTATTATTAGATAGCTAAGTCATAATTATGAGATAATAATTTTTTTTTATTTTATCTGAGTGGCGGGAATGGGCTTCCATAATATTATGTGCAATTTAATGCAGTATTTTTCAACCTTGGTCTGCAAGGCAGCGTGCCAATAGTCAGACACACCTGGATTAATCAGTTTGTCCAATGATGTAAGACAGGAAATAAAAGAGCTGTGCTTAATTCAGGAAATAGTGAAGTTGTGCACAAAGCTCAGAAAGCACAAGTTTGTTTAAAAATAAAAAAATAGCACAGCCCCACCAAAAATATTTTTCACCAGCCGCCACTGCCCTCTCACTCTGTACCTGTTTGATTTGCCAAGCTAAAAATTTTCCAGCCCTTTCTCCCTGCTCGACACTGTGAATGCAACTTTGAGGATATGCAAACATTTTTTGATGAGAGGAAGTTTGTTGAAAGAACTTTGAAAAAACACATCAGGCAGTGTTTAGAAATAGATAAAGCAAGGACGGATTCACTGAAAGCCTCCCTCAAAACTACATATGGAATCAATAGAAGGAGCAGGCTAATTGATCTTCCTGCATTTGACCTGATCAAACAAACTCCCCAGGACATAATGCATGTTATTTTTGAAGGTGTTGCACCAATGGAAGTTAAATTAGTATTAAAACATCTCATTCTCTCAGGACAGTTGGAGTTAGATCAGTTTAATTCAGACATTCAAAATTTTCCTTATTCACCGCATGAAATACGAGATAAACCATGTCCTATTAGTTTTGGCACTTTAGCAGCTAATGACAACAAACTGAAACAGTCTTGTGGGCAAATGCTAGTTCTATTGAAAATATTACCCTTTCTTTTGTATGATGTGGACAATGACTATGGTATATTTATTAGGAAGTTAATTGAGATTGTTCAAATAGTTCTTGCTCCCATTATTTCTGTACAAACTGCATTGCAACTGAAAAGTATGATTGAAGAACATCTGTATCAGTTCAAAACACTTTTCCCTGAAGCCAACATAATACCCAAGCAACATTATATGTTGCATCTTCCCAGTCAAATCTTATCTCTTGGACCTTTAATAAGGAGTATGTGCATGCGCTTTGAGGCTAAGCACTCCTATTTTAAACAGTGGGCTTCTAAGTTGAATTTTAAAAATGTTTGTAAATCGCTAGCAAATCACAATCAGTATCTTGAGTGGTGTCAGAATGAATTAGGCACGGAACATCCTATTTTTGCAAATGAAAAGGAGTCGGGGCCTGTGTCAGCTGTTAAAAATATTGAATACGTTAAGAAAAAAATTAAAGATTTTTTGGGAATAGAGGTCATGCAATCTGTCGTGTCTGTGAAATGGTATGTTCTCAATGGCAACAAGTACATTACTGGAAAGTCTATGGTTATTGCAGATGTGAATGACACTTTTCCGGTGTTTGGACTGATAAAGGATATCTTTTTGATCGATTCATCTTTTATTGCATTCGAGTACCAGCGCTATGACACTTTGAACTTAAATAAAGACTTACTGGCATATGAAGTAGCTGTGCCCACTCTTGCCCAAGCTACAGAATTAGCACATGAGCTCATTGATTATACTTCATATTGTTCTATTAGTTTCAGGGAAAGTGTGTTTGTTCCAATAAAATATAATCTTTGTGATATTATTTCACATAAAAATAATCCCTAAAATTAGGGCTGTGCATAAAGGCTCACTGTTGTTTTCTCTGTATCAGCTGACAAACATTGGTCATTAAATGTTTCCTAAACCAATGTCTATGTATCTATTGTTTAACAATAATACTGGCATGCTGGTAGAGTGTACAGTTGTCTGAAATGAGATTTGTATCATCTGTTGTGGTTAAATGTTTTCTGTTTCATGTGTGAGTTTAAAACCAAAGCAGAATAAATCATGTTTGACAGAGGTGTGTTTCTTAAATCAAGCAAATTTAATTTGTCATTGGATCTTGAAACTAGTTATATTTTGATGAATCTCTGTTGAGAGACCCATTGTATGTTATTTTAAGATTAGTTCTTTTCTTTTCTAGGATTTATTTACTATTATAGACAAAATTGTAGGATTTTCCTTAATTTAAGATTATTATCTAAAATCAAGTATTAGAAACTAGTAAATTATTTTTAAAACAAGCCAACTTACCTGGCATGTCTAAAAATAGGATTTTAAATATTGGCAAGTGCCAGATAATTTGCAGTGAGTAAGATTGTTTTAGTTTGAGAAGACTTGTTGTAGCTTTTCTAGTAGAAAGCAGGCTATATTCTGCTTTGTATTGATTAAGTTCAGCAGTCAATGTGCCACTTGGGTTTTGGAAGAACTTTGTTTCTTTTTCTTTTATTAATTTTTCTAATTTAGCCATTTGCACTGTCTCCTTTTTATTTCTAAAACTCGTATAGCTAATCATTTGACCTCTCAGGAATGCTTTAAAAGCTTCCCACCTTATTGAGGCAGATGCAAGGGCGTCAGTTTGTTTTCAGAATTGCTGGGGACAATAACCATTCACTTGAGTGGGGTTTAAAAATTGCTGGGGACAGTAAAGGCAGGCTTTTTTGAAAGTGGGGGGACACAGTTGCCAATCACAAATTTTGCCGGGGACATGTCCCCGGCGTCCCCGGTTAAAATGACGCCTATGGGCAGATGTTTCATCAGTATTTTTATCAAAGTACAGATCTATTTGTTCACCTATAAATTTAATAAAGCCTGGGTCTCTAAGCCATATAGGCTGTAAACGCCATTGGTTAGGACGTATTATTGAGTCTGTAAATCTTAAAAGAAAAGAGTGTGGAGCATGATCAGAAATAAGGATGCAATCATACCAGCATTCTGTAGTAATAGAAATCAGGTCAGATGAAATCAAAAAGTAATCAATTCTAGAGAAGCTTCTAGAGGCACCAGAGTAGCAAGAATAAGATCGCTGGGTTAAATTTTTAGACCTCCAAATATCTACCAGATTAAAGTCCTTAATCAATTGGAGTATTTCTTTTCTAGTATTAGAATGGGACATATCAATTCCAGTGGATCTATCCAAGTAAGGCTGCAATGTGCAATTAAAGTCTCCACCTATTATGAAATGACCCGATAAAGTTGCTAGTGTCATAAACAGTTGTCTAAAAAACTCAGGATTGTCATTGTTAGGCCCATAGATATTCACCAAATTTATTTTAACAGACGAGATCTCACATTCAATAATAGTATATCTCCCGAATTTGTCTCCAATTTCATTTACAAGTTTGAAAGGAATGGATCTATTTATAAGTGTTATAACCCCTCTAGCATTAGAGCTGGCTGAAGCAGAAAACACCCAGCCTGGCCACCTTCTGCTGACTCTGATCACATGTTCCTTAATCAGGTGGGTTTCTTGAATAAATATAATTTTCCCTTTCAGTTGTTGGAGTCGATTCATAACCTGTTTTAATTTAATAAATTTATTGAGACCTCTGACATTCCATGATGTAAATTGAATCTCAGTCATCACTTGAGCTATCTATAAGTAACATACAACATAGATGACAAGATATAAAGTGACTTTGCAGGAGAGAAAAAACAAAAAACAAAAAAAACAAAAAAAAAAAACAAAAAAAAAAAACACCTGAAACCCCTCAAACATTCCCCCACCCTCCCTGACCTAATCTGCATCTGATTAGGCTCCGTTCTGAGCCTTGCCATGGAGCTGTGCCGATCCTCTGCATAGGAGGAGCAGCAGGCTAAGTAGACCACGGGGCCCCCATTCAAAATTCCACATTAACCTTGCACAAGTATCCTGAGTTTCAAAACCAAACATATATTAATTTATCATTCCAACACAGAGCTGAGCAGCAGCCTTAAATGATAGTCTTAATCTGTTCATCTAGTAAGTCACCATTACTGCTGTTGGTTTCTTAGTTCTTGCACAAACCTCTCTGCTGCAGCTGCATCATCAAAGTTGTGACATTTTCCCTTGTAGGTAATCAGGAGCCTCGCAGGATGCACAATTCCATATCTCAGAGAAGGGATGGAAAGAGAGGCCAAAGCTTTCTTCACCGCAGTAAAAGTTTTTTGCCTCTTGAGTAATTCAGGCGACACATCTGGGAAAAACATTATTTTCTGATTGTCCAAAAGTATGGTACCTTTAAGTCGTGCTGCGTTCATTATCCGTGTTTTGTCAGCATAATTCAGAAGTTTCACCAACATCACACGGGGTTGAGTAGCCTGTCGGGGGTTGGACGCTCCAGCTCCTGCTGTTTCACCGACACGTCCCAGCCTGTAGGCTTGTTGGATTTGCACAGGTCGGGGGAATGTTTCTGCACCAAACACCTCCGGCAGCCAACTCTCGAGAAATCCACAGGCGTCTGACTTCTCTTTACCTTCAGGAATACCCAAAATACGAAGATTGGATCGGCGAGTCCGGTTTTCTAAGTCATCAACTTTAAGCGTCAGGTCTCTGACAATAGCTTTCATGTCCGCGTTCTCAGCTTGAATAGAAGCAATGTAATCTTCGTTGGTGCTTATTCTACCTTCCGCCTCCGTGACTCGTATTGCCATCGCCTTGAGCTCTGTTTGGACTCCCTGTATTGCCTTTAGGAGTCCGTCAAACCTCGATATGAAGTCGTCTCTCATCGTTTGAAGTGTTGATAGTATAAAGTCTGAGCTGCTAGCCTCCGGCAGGCGGTCTGAGCTACCAGCTTCTGAAGAGTCGCTAGCATTTGCCACCGCAGCTGCCTCACATGGGTCTGGGCCCGGCTCGTTCTTCGCCATTCTTAGTGTATTTTTGTCCAAATTCGGCGCCATCTCAGCCACACATTCACTGGTTATATATTAGAGAGGTTTTTTAAATCGAATACAGGTACTAGACAGGTCACTTTGCATAGTTGTTCACGGGAGCTCTCACATGCGTCCGTTCAGCCTCGTGCCATAACCGGAACGACAAGTTTGAAAGTTAAAAGATTTTATTCTTCAAATTAAACTAATGATTTTGAAATGACAAGCATAGCAAATAACAATCAACATTGGCAACTTTGTTGAACAATCTTTAACAGTTGATATTGTAAGCTTGCTCAAATAGACCTTATGTTGAATGTGTGAGAATTGAAAATGAGGTGAGATGAATGCGTGTGTGCGTCTGATTTTGCTTCAGGAAGAAACAGGTGTCTGAGTGAAAAGTGATGGTTTGAATAAACTTAGGTTTCATTGGAAAAGATGCATCAAACACTATCTATTGTGTTCTGCCTCACCGTACAAGGACCCTCGTTCAGATCCGGAACGTCAAAGGACAATGTTTCATCCAGGGCACCTCGGCTGGCAGAGAAGACGAAGGTGTCCGCCGATCCGGTCCAGAGATGCCCCCGGTACACGTGATGATGAAGCGTTTGCAGATGCGCTTTCTTAAGTTTAATTTACTCAGAAAATCAAAGACTCTGGATGAGTCTGCGTTAGCGGTTGCAATTCAGCTATTCCTGTCTGGCTTGGCAGGAACAGCGTGGGGGGGTGGGGGGGTGGGGGAGGAGCCGCAGCCCCATTGCCCGTTGGCGTTGTTCACAAGTCCTCCCTCTTTGGTTGTCAAACACCGAACTGAATCATGAACTGAAAACTTACCAAAAGCCTTTCTCTTCTCAAAGCAAAACTTGTGCGTCAGAGCAAATGTGTTTTGGAGTTTACTGTGAGAGAGTGTGTGTGTGTGAGTGTTTGAGTGAGTGTTTGAGTGTGTGAAGGTCGTTACCAAACATCTTCAAAACATTATTTAATTAAGCATTGATTCATTAGTTATTATGATTACCCAAAGCATAATAATCATTCATTTGATTAAAACACATTTATAATGAGCAAAGTGATAATACTGATCATTTAACAACTTAAAATAAAGGAAAGGAAGTTTAAGACTTTGTTATGTTATGACTAGCTTTTCCATGAGAACACATCTTCTGGCACTGCAGGTGTTCAGATGTTATGGTTTCTCCCAGACTCGCGGGCGTTCAGGTCTTGATCTGTGGGTGAAAGTTCTCAGCGACCCAGCTTTGACCCAGCCGAGTCAAATGAAACCTTTGGCACAGATAACCCATATTTCCTCACGTTACAACACGCAGCACACACAGCATCTCCCCGCTCTAGCCATGGCTAATGCGCTCGACACACGGGAGGCGACATCGCCTCTCCTCCATTCATTTTCAATGAGACATGCACGACAAAGCGATAATCGCGGGTCTCTCTCCTACTGAGCGAAACGCGAAAAACGTGCGTGTGAAAGTTTGCACTCGTGCACGTGTCGTGCACGGACGACCCAGCGACGCGATCCCAGAAAGTTGAAACATTTTCAACTTTTCATCGCTGTCGCTCGAGCGAGGACCAATCAACAGAGGTTTCATTCACTGACCAATGAGCGGACAGGATGCTCCGCACATCTCCGAGCAAACATGAAGGAGAAGTTGATTATTATTATGTTTTATACAGTAAAATCAGAAGTAAGATTTCACATAACTCTAGCAGCACCTTGTGAAACATCATATCTACCACTTTATTAACTCTGAACCGCTTAAATAACCTTAATTCCCTCCAACCTGACACAGCCAAACAAAACAACGGAAGTTTCGATTTCGCCATGGAACAGAACGCGTAGACGGTTTTGCCGCTGGCCGCTACTGCAGATCGCCTCCCGTGTGACAGGTAATAAAAGCGACAGAGACAAATTTCGCTGATCGCGGTCGTTTGTCGCCTCCCGTGTGTCGAGCCCATAACTAGTAGCTCTTGACGCTGATCTCCTCTACGCCAGCCGTGAGCCACGATTAGCTGGTGGATAAGTCAACATTATTTACTTGACCTCCACAGCATGTTTCCGGCCCACCAACCCTCTACCAGCCGTGGCTAAAGAGTAGCCAGTGATAGCTCCATATTCATATAAGCTGGTAGCGGCAGCCAGGTTGTTTAAATTGAGCACACCGTGATCCACGTGAAACGGGTGTTGAAATATTCTGTTTCCCTTAGGCAGTCAAGAGCAAATGTTTCCAAATCCACAGAACTTATTGTCCATTATGAGGACTAAACTACCTCAAATAAAAGATGTTAAACTGAGTGAGATTACATCTTTTTACATAACTTTCAAAAATGATAAATAAGCTTGCTGCAAAAGAGTGAACAAGAATGTTTTTACTGTATCTTTTTTATTGTTTTTAGAACAACATAGATGAAAGCCACAAGCATAACATTATTACATTACATTGCATAATTTTACCGTAAAAGTTGATCACAAATGTTGTGAAAATATCCTGAAGTGCGATCTCCCGACACAGGGGGACAAAATATTTCAGGGGAACACAATTTTTCACAACACCTGACCTCTCGGCTGATGTCACCCCTCCTCCGTGTGTGCATCATGACAGCTTCAAGATCTAAGAGAACTAGCTTAATTCCTTTAGGACTGGTAGGTTAAAACAGTCATAATTATAAATGCTTTTTAAAGAGGTCGCATAGCTTGTTTAAAGCTTTGTGTGGGTTAGGCTACACAGGTTGGAAACTGATTATACAATCAAACTCATGAGTGAGCCACCGCATCTGCAATACTCTCTGAACTGCACGGCGCTAAAGAGTCAAATTTTTTCATCATGTTTTCAATGGATTTCACACATGGGGCCTTTAAGGCCGTAAATGCACTGTGATTTATTAACGTCTGATTGTTCAGTGAAACAATGTTTTTATATTTCCTCATCAGGTTGATGCAGTGATAGCTTGCTCTTGTATTGTTGTGTGTCCTTTGTTATTGTTAGTCTTTCTCTTTCTGCAGGTCTAGAAGCAGACTCTTGTTCGTCATTGATTGTTTATTATTTTGGACCCCCCCCCCCATCTTCCTTTCTCTTTCACATCTGTATCTGTGTCTGGTTGGAATTATAAAGCATTCAAAAAACAATAACAATAAAGTTTTAAGTATCAGGCTTGACATCAAAGCAGACGATTTGATGCTCCACCTGAGAGTAAATCTGTAAGGCTTGTCACCAGCCATTAGTCCCACACATAAACGTCCATTATGCAGAAAGTTCTAGATTATTGTCATGATTGGCCACACAACCAGTAACTCCAGAAGTAATCTCTACACTTACTCTGATCTCTGCAGTGAGCTCAGGAGTAGAGCTGATTGATTAATGGCATATACAATAAAACTGCGATGTGACAGAAGGAGATTTGCAAAGGCTGTGATTTGACTGGCAGCAAGTGGTTAGCACAGTGCTAATATACATGGAAAAACCCTAAGGGATGCTAATGCTAATATCGCCGATTACATTCTTACAAATGAGGAGCGTGCCAAATTATTATATTTGGAGTCTAATAAAAAGTAAAAACTGCCATCAATCAAATAAGCACAGACAGGTATTTTAGTAAAGCTAGAAAACTGTAAGAGACTTCAACTCTACTGAGTTTTGGCTATCAGCTGTGAATGTAACTGAACTACGGAAGCTCTGCATGGACAAGACGTTAAAAACTCTAAACACAAAAGACTTCAATAAATGGGACAAACTTCTTTCCAGCAAATCGATTTTCACAATTGATGCTAATACCTATGCTCCTTCAATGGATGTGCTCCTAGCTGCATAGCATTGCACCTTCAAATACAAAACTTTGTTTTTACTTGTGAGTGTTTATGTATGTGTAGACAAGTAAACTTGTAGATATAAGTAGATAAATATGTAAATGCATACACTTGTTTACGGTACATTTAGTATAAGTTGCACAGATTTATTTTTGCTTTTGTTAGTTGAAAAATATGAGAAAAGCCCAATGATAAAATAATCGTGAATTGCAACATTGAAGAATGTTATGGCTGGTGCCATTTATGTTTTTATTTCATTTCTTACTCCTCTGTTTTATCCCTCTTGTGTGAGAGGAGCTGTTTTGCAGCACCTGGCTTCTCCCACACCTGTCCGGCCCCACCCTGAAGTCCCAGCTGGTGGCAATGACAATCAGCAGTTGAATGAGGACTCTGCATAAAAGCCACCCAGCCCTTATCATCAGGGAGCAACAGGCTGGACATGTGGTCTCTGTCCTGTTGGCTCCTCTGTGTGCTTTTGTTTTAATCTCGTTTAGCCAATTTGCGTCTTTTATGTGCAGGGGGTTCCCTGATTTGTAGGTATATTGGCTAAGTAGAGTTTATTTTATGTTACTATTTTAGTTGCCGCCGATTAGTCCAGTTGTGTTCATTTTTCCTTGGTGTAAATAAATTTGTTTGTTTACTTTTAAATATCCGATCATGTGTCGTCCTTGTTACCCCAGGCCTACTAGACAGCCTGGATCGTAACAAAGAAAAAAACTTGCAATTAGATTATTTTCCAAAAAGTCAGCCTTACTCAGGAGTGAGGCCCTGAAACTCTTTAGGGCAGGCTTTTATCCTGCTCCCACAGGAGCAGCCACTCAGTGCACTTAGGCTGCACAACAGCCAGGCCACTGAAGAGGCAGAGGGGCGTATGCAGGGACGTCTCAAGCAGCAAATCCTCCGTTCACAAAAGCACATCAGCATTTGTTTGCCAGCTGGATGGGACCTTCATTTCTCCCAACGGCAGGGGCCGGAACACAGCTCAGTTAAAATAAGGAAATGTTTACACCAACATTTTCATTATCATTCCAAGGGATTGAATTGATAAGATTTTTGTACGATTCAAAATTCTTTCTGAGAAAATGCAGCTGAATACCGGTGGGTTTGTTTGTTCAGTGTCAAAGTGGTCCTATTCTGAGTGCAGGAAGAGGTATTCTTGGTCATCATCATCAAATTTCAATGTTCACAAATAAATACATGTACAAACATGTAAACACACTGTAGAAATATGTCATCAAAAAGTTTTATGTTTTTGTCTGAATGTCACCTTAACCACCCGAGCCTAACCTTAGCATTTGTGTAACCCAATTAACCTTCTCCTCATCCATAATTCTGACAGTAAGCGATCTTTGTTCAACAGTCAACAATTTACATTCTTCTGGTATAACTTATAAAATAAGGAACCCATGTTTCATCCATTGTTTTCTGTATTACACAAAAACCTGTGTTTTTAATATATCTTATACAGAGGTCACATTATTGTTGACCTCCAAACCCGCTGGTGGACACCGGCAGTTAGGGATGCTTTCAAGTTGAATAAAAAGTCCTGTTAGGTCCTTTTGGCCTGTGGGACTCCAGAGGCGGCGGCTAACTGCAGTCCAAGCGGAATGCAGCGTGGGTGGTTGCAGAGGCAAAAACCCAGGTGTGGGAGGAGTTTAGTGAGACCATGGAGCAAGATTTCTACATGACTTAGAGGAGATTCACCATTCGGCGCCTCAGGAGGGGAAAGCAGTGCACTACCAACGCTGTTTATAGTGGGGACGGTGTGCTGCTGACCTCTACTCAAGACCTTGTGGATCGGCTCTTTGTCAACGATTCTGTTCATAACTTTAGTGGACAGGATTTCAAACTGCAGCAAGGGTATTGAGGGGATCCATTTTCATGGCCTAAGGATCGGGTCTCTGTTTTTTGTGGATAATGTGGTCCTGTTGGCTTCAACAGAACGTGATCTCCGGCTTTCACTGGAGCGGTTTGCAGCCGAGTGTGAAGCAGCTGGGATGAGTATCAGCTCATATAAATCCGAGAGGTATTGAGTTGCAAATGGGTAGATCAGAGACAAGCGGCCAATATGAGTTTTCTCCGCAAGGTGGCTAGGCTCTCCTTAGTGATAGGGTGAGAAGCTCGGGTATTTGGGAGGAGCTCAGAGTAGATCCGCTGCTCCTCCACATCAAGAGGAGCCACTTGAGGTGGCTCGAGCATCTGATTAGGATGCCTCCCTGGTGAGGTTTTCTGGGCACGTTCAACTGGAAGGAGACCTAAGGTAAGACCCAGCACACGGTGGAAAGACTATGGCTACAATGGACATGTGTCCATGAGTGGGGGATTCTCCGTGAATGAATTAATACCGGAACATTTTCGGGGAATAATAATTCACAATGGAAGAATTAAAAGGTGTGAAAGTTTTCACCGACAGTTTATCCACAGGATCAGGATTGCATCACAACTCCGCCGCTCCTGGTTTCGGCTCCGCTGAGAGTGACCTCTTGTTTTTTGTGCATACGGGTCGCTTTGGTGCAGCGGAGCATTCACACTGGAGAGAGTTTGATGTTGCATTTCAGTCATAGTGTGAACAGCCACACAACAAAATCTGATTTACTCAAAAAATTGGAATTGAGCATCAAGGCCTGCAGTGTAGTCTCTCGGCTGGCCAGGGAACACCTTGGGATTCCCCAAAAAAATATCTGGAGAGATGGAAGTCTGAGGCCTCTCGACTTAGGCTGTTGTCCTCGCGACCCAACTCAGGATAAGCGGAAGAAAATGGATGGGTGGATGAAAATATCGCTGTTACATCAATGCCTTTTGTTTCATGTACTTTTATTGTGTGGCCACCTAAAAAAGGAAATTTGTGGCTAATTCAGTTATACTTTGTGTGTGTGTGTGTGTGTGTGTGTGTGTGTGTGTGTGTGTGTGTGTGTGTGTGTGTGTGTGTGTGTTTCAATTTGTTAAATGAGAAAATAGAAATCGGCTTGAAGTGAGTCATTTTTAAATCAATCCTCCACTTTTTATGGATGATTGTTCATATATTTAAGTTCCTGTTTAACCTATTACCCCAAGAAGTGGTCATTTATGATTACTTGAATAGTTTAATATGTTTTTAATAATAATATGTATTTAATAATAAAAAGTTGTTTATTAAAATGTAATAAAAGTCTCTGGAGCTGGATCACTGGCAAAATCTGTTTGATATTTTGCCGTTAGACACACTCGATCCGAAGTTTGTTAGGCTAACTAGCTAGTAGATGTATTGATGTTTTGCTTTCCTCATGTGGATGCTGCTTCTTCTGGCGTTTTATAAGAAGGAAGAAAGGGGAAGTACCGGAAAAATGCCAACCTTCTAAAAACGCTGCCACAGAATGGAATATCATAGCATGATAAGTCACAAGAGTTTAGTTTCTCCCCTTGCACCTTGTCCTTCCAGCTGTTGATGCCTCTTTCTTTGTCGGTACCTGAAGAAAAAGAACAAAGTTGAGTTGGGGTGATAACAGTACTTTTGTCATTACTTCTTCTCCTTCATACCTGGGATGGTATTATCCAGGATAAACCCAAAGAATCCGCCAATGAACATATGTGTGGTGAAAAGGACGACAATCACTTGGTCTAGCTCTTTGATTCCTTCAAAAGAGAATAAAAAACTGCTTGTAAATGATTTCAAAACTGCAATTTTTTGTTTAGCCTTCTGAAATAATAACAAATACAATCAAATTGAAAACAGCAGCAACTGGGCCCTGATTATAAATAATGTTGAACAGGATGGCGTCCAAGTCTGTGATATTTTGGCTTTGAAATATGTTGTTAAGATCTGAATAATACTTTCAAAGAGTTGTTGGTTCAAGCGTCTTTACCTCCATTGAGTAGATCATTTGGAATGCATGCTATCCCCATCTGTAAAGCCAGTTTCATGACAGGATACAGTATCTGTCTGGTTCATACATCACTAGCCTACTTGACTAGCAGCATTGGTGAGCCCACGGTTTTTCTTTTTTTGCCTTCTTCTGCTATACTGGTTATACCTCTTAAAGTGATGGTGTGTATTTTCCCTGGCGATAGGGGACAGTGCATACCAAAATAATTGCAGGAAAGCAGTATTTTTGTGTTTGTGTAAGACCTTACCAACGGATGGCCATTAGGGTCAAAAATCCCTGTGAGATCAAGTTTTGAAAGTTCAACTTCCAGCAAAATGACAAGCATGTCAGTGCTGTGTGTAGTGTGTAAAGCAACGTTTATGAACCACTTGCTACAAATCAGTAAAGGCATTTTGTCCTCACGGGCTTCTGTAGAATGCTAAAATGGCCTGTATTTGATATAGCGCCTCCTAAAGTCCTGTAACTCCCCTAGGTGATTTACAACACACCCATTCACACACACGTTCACACCCTGGTGGTGACGAGCTACATTGTAGCCACAGCTGCCCTGGGTCACACTGACAGAGGCAAGTCTGCCATACACAGGTGCCACTGGTCCCTCCGAACACCACCAGCAGGCAAAGGGGGTAAAGTGTCTTGCCCAAGGACACAACGACAGCAACAGACTGAGCGGGACTCAAATCTGCAACCTTCTGATTACAGACTCAGACACACAGCAGAGCACATGCTGGTGGAGGGGGACGAGAGGGAATGAGGAGGAGGAAAAAGGCGAGTGAGAGAGAGGAGAGTGCGACGAAGACTGAGAAAATGAGCGCCAGCAGTCGGAAAGTGGAGATTTGTCAAAGTGTTCACTTACTAAATCCATAGAAATGATACAAATTTGATATATTGCATTTTTTTACAATAGTAAGTCATTTTACATATAGTTTTGCATTATTTTGGTTATAAATGTACTCTACGCAACAGAAAATCTGAGGAGCCACTGGGGAGCCGAAAGAGCCGGCTCTTTTTGGTGAGCTGAGCCAAAAGAACCGGCTCTCTAAAAAGAGCCGGAATTCCCATCACTATCCTGTGCTACCATCGCCTGAAGGAAACATTGCATCCAGAGACCCGTGCAGATGTATTTTAGACCTAACTTTCGGTTTTATGTTACGAAGCCGACAAGCTGGCTTTTGCGTGGCCTTCATCACCACCCTCTCCTTATTCAGCTCTTTCTATCAATTGTGCCTTCCCAGGATCCAATGATACCTCTTCTTATGGATTTTCATCATCCTTTTTTAAATAGCAATTATTTATTTATCTCATTTGATTATGTTTTTAATGATTTTTTATTTGTAGTTATTTATTTATTTTTTTAAATATTTCTTTTCATTCTTGTTGTTGTGAAGCACCTCATGGTTGTTTATTGAGGGGTGCTATATAAAATATTTTCTTTCTCTCAATTTTTTCAACAAAGTGGCATCATTTTTTTCATTATAAACAACATTTTGATGGATATTTCCAGAGGTTAAAGGTACAAGCTACACATTGTGTCATTAAAGGTGGAATGCAAAAACTTGTAAAAAGCTGTTTAAGCAAGATGTATTTTGAATAGAATTAAAATTAAATTAAATTAAGGTCATCTTCCTTTGGGATCCCCTCTACAGTCACAGAAAAAAGTGTAACACCAGACCCAAGGGATACTGCCTCTAGTGTTATGATTTCCATTGTTTTCAGTATTATAATACTTTCCAGATGCACAGACTTTTTTTTAGTTTAGTTAGGCAAATTAAAGAGAAGAGCATGTTCCTCCATTTGTCATTCAGTAGCCATACCTCTGACATGCAGCTGACTAAAATTATGTTGTAGCAGTTTACTTGACAACAACATTAGTCAATGGTTTGTTGTCATCGGGAATATGCATGTAGAGTGTGTATCCCCTTCTGCAATCAGCTGGGTCTTATTATTCTGCAAGTCTCCCAATACAACTGTTAACCAATAAAAATGTGTAATTTTGACAACAAACATGACTTTAACTGAACTGATCACTATGGTCCTTCTAAAAAAAATTGCATATTGTTAGCATATTGTTAGCATAAGTTCATTATTTTCTGTAATGTACTGATAAACATTAGACTTTCATATAGTTCAAGCATTTTATTGTTTCTAATATTGATGATTTTGGCATACAGCTCATGAAAACCCAAAATTCCTATCTAAAAAAATTAGCATATCATGAAAAGGTTCTCTAAACGAGCTATTAACCTAATCATCTGAACCAACTAATTAACTCTAAACACCTGCAAAAGATTCCTGGGTAAGACTGCCGACCTGACTGCTGTCCAGAAGGCCATCATTGACACCCTCAAGCAAGAGGGTAAGACACGGAAAGAAATTTCTGAACGAATAGGCTGTTCCCAGAGTGCCGTATCAAGGCACCTCAGTGGGAAGTCTGTGGGAAGGAAAAAGTGTGGCAGGAAATGCTGCACAATGAGAAGAGATGACCCGACCCTTCCTAGGAACATCCAGAGCCACCGTGTACAGGCGTGTGCAGGAAATGGGCTACAGGTGCCGAATTCCCCAGGTCAAGCCACTTTTGAACCAGAAACAGTGGCAGAAGCGCCTGACCTGTGCTACAGAGAAGCAGCACTGGACTGTTGCTCAGTGGTCCAAAGTACTTTTTTCAGATGAAAGCAAATTTTGCATGTCATTCAGAAATCAAGGTGCCAGAGTCTGGAGGAAGACTGGGCAGAGGGAAATGCCAAAATGCCTGAAGTCCAGTGTCAAGTACCCACAGTCAGTGATGGTATGGGGTGCCATGTCAGCTGCTGGTGTTGGTCCACTGTGCTTTATCAAGGGCAGGGTCGATGCAACTTGCTATCAGGAGATTTTGGAGCACTTCGTGCTTCCATCTGCTGAAAAGCTTTATGGAGATGAAGATTTCATTTTTCTGCACAACCTGGCACCTGCTCACAGTGCCAAAACCACTGGTAAATGGTTTACTGACCATGGTATTACTGTGCCCAATTGGCCTGCCAACTCTCCTGACCTGAACCCCTTAGAGAATCTGTGGGATATTGTGAAGAGAAAGTTGAGAGACGCAAGACCCAACACTCTGGATGAGCTTAAGGCCACTATCGAAGCATCCTGGGCCTCCATAACACCTCAGCAGTACCACAGGCTGATTGCCTCCATGCCACGCCGCATTGAAGCAGTCATTTCTGCAAAAGGATTCCCGACCAAGTATTGAGTGCATAACTGAACATAATTATTTGAAGGTTAACTTTTTTGTATTACAAACACTTTTCTTTTATTGGTCGGATGAAATATGCTAATTTTTTGAGATAGGAATTTTGGGTTTTCATGAGCTGTATGCCAAAATCATCAATATTAGAAACAATAAAAGGCTTGAACTACTTCAGTTGTGTGTAATGAATCTAATATATATGAAAGTCTATTGTTTATCAGTACATTACAGACAATAATGAACTTTATCACAATATGCTAATTTTTTGAGAAGGACCCATATAACGATCAGTAGCTCCTTTTGGAGTGAAGGTGGAAGATGGTGATACAAAACATGGATGAGAAAATTGCACTTAAACTCATTAAATAGGGGGCACAAAATGCCCTTTATAAGTGCTGCTGTGATGCTTCAGTGGAACAAGTAAGCACACTAGTACTCATAGGCTGGCCTTTAAGTCCAAGCCACTCCCAGCCAACTCCGTCACAGTCGTGATCCTGCATTACGCACTGCAGGTTTTTGAAGTGAAGTCTCATAAACCAGTTCAAAAATAAATGCAGGTGCCAGCACGTCCATCAAGTTACACAGGTGTGAGCAGTTTGCACCCTTTTTATGTCGGATCACAGTTATCCTCACTGCATAATGCACATTTCACCACCTGTCTCAAACACAGCAGGCATAAACGGGACAAAAAGAAACTTTATTTTTTCTCACGGTGAGCTCCAGGTCTTAAAGGCCCCATGTGGGAAATCCATTGAAATCAAGATGAAAATATGTGACTCCTCAGCGCCATGCAGTTCAGAGAAAGTTTTGCAGATACGGTGGCTCACTCATGCGTTTGATTGTATCAATTTTGTATCAATTTCCAACCTAGCCTAAACCACACAAAGCTTAAAACTAGCTATGTAACCTCTTTAAAAAAGCATTTATAATTATGACTGGTTTATCAACCAACCAGTTCTGAAGGAAGCAAGCTAGTTCTGTTCTTGAAGCTGTCACCATTCACACACGGAGGAGGGATGACATCAGCCAGGAGGTCAGGTGTTGTGAGAAATTTTGTTCCCCTGAAATATTCTGTCCCCCCATGTTGGGAGATCACACTTCTGGCTATTTTCACAACACTTGTGATCAACTTTTACGGGAAAATGTAATAATGTTAAGCTTGTGATTTTTGTATCTATATGTTGTCCTAAAAATAAAGTTACAGTAAAAACTTTCTTGTTCACTCTTTTGCAGCAAGCTTACTTATCATTTTTGAAAGTTATGTACAAAGAAGTAATCTCACTCAGTTTAACCATCTTTTATTTGGGGTAGTTTAGTCCTCAGAATTAAGTTCTGTCAGTTTGGAAATATTTGCTCTTGATTGCCTAAGGGAAACAGAATATTTCAAGGGAACATAATTTCCCACACCTGTTGCACGTGGATCGTGGTGCGCTCGATGTAAACAAACTGGCTGCCGCTACAATCTATGGAGCGATCACTGGCTGCTCGTTAGCCACGGCTGGTGAAAGAGAGTTGATGAGCCAGGCACACGCTGTGGAGGTCAAGTAAACAATGTTAACTTAGCCACCAGCTAATCATGGCTCACGGCTGGCATGGTGGAGATGGGCATCACAAGCTACTAGTTGGCCATGGCTAGAGCTGGGGAGATGCTGTGTATGCTGCGCGTAAACTCCCACAGATTACCAGCAAAAGGAGACTCAAGTCTAAAAGTAGCGTTCGAGAAGAAGCCCTCTGTGTCGGAGCGTCTCTAACGTGTGGAGAACCACATTGCCATTAGTAAAATGTTTGTGAAGATTAAGTAAACAACGCTGATTTAGCCACTGGCTAGTGGACGAGCGCTGTAGTGCGTTGAGAGAGACAGCAGGCTGCGGGAAGAGAGGAGACTTGAGAAGAAGTACTTTGGAACAGACACGTTGGGACCGAATCGGGAGTTCTGGTACTAGGAAAAGACTGATGAACAACTTGAGGTGAGTTTGAGAGTCAGAGACACTAATCGAAGGCTGGCATCCAGTTAACTCATTCGCTGCCAGCCGTTTCCTGATCACTAAAGGCCTTCGCTGCCAGCATTTCTCGCCATTTTTACAGTTTTTTTTAAAGAGTCACAGAATGTTGCGCACTAGGATGATGTCGACGCCAAAACAACCAAAACAAAGCGGAGACTCACCTCTTAGATCAGGAAGAATCCGCGTGTTTCGAGCGTTATCCGTTCTTTCATAATCCGTTGTCGAATTGTGATTGGCAGAAGCTTTTCCGGTTCACGCCTCACTTTTGTTTTTACAGCGGCCCAAAACGATCTCCTAACACATGGATTTTCTGCTTCCTGATCACGTGACATGTGACATATGACGTATGTGGATGAATATCGGCTTTAGAGCTGAGATGTTTGTTCTCTCAGCGTGGGGACTCGTTCCGATGCACAAACAGTAAAAAAATGCCAATGTCAGTGACCGGTTGTGTAGAAAAGACTGTTATATTTGGCTTACCCCGGCTTTCCACGGGAGCCGTCAGCAGCACATTACTGCAGCAGCACGTCATAGCTGCTGATAGGAACCGCTGTGGTCAACAGAACCTTTTCCACTGGAGCCGTCAGCAGCCGTCAGCAGCGCGAGTCGGCTGCGTCTCAGGAGCAGCATGTCGCGGCCTTTACGCGCCGGTTCTATTTTCTACGCGCGACGCCTCTGAAACGGGTCAAGTTCGACATTTTTGGGGAAGGAAAGACAGGAAATCGGACGCGGAAATGGAGAGAAGCTACCGAGATTTTCAGAATAAAGAACGTACTGCCTTCCGGTTGCTTTACTTTTAAAAAAGGTTACTAACTGTGCGTCCCCGTGAGAAGTTATCACCTAGCTAGCGGTCTCCTTTGTTTTTCAGGTCCATATTGGTGATTATAAAAAGGACAGAACATAAAACACAAACCATGTTGTAATTTTCTCCTGCTTGTTGTTGTGTTTACTGACGAAGTCACTCGTGTGACTTTGTGCTCGGTCGGTGACAGCGGCTCCCCTGCTGCTTCGCGTCTCATGGGAAGGGCCAAGCAGCAGCTTATGCGAGCAAGACGTGCTGCTGCAGTAATGTGCTGCTGACGGCTCCGGTGGAAACCCGGGGTTATATTCAAATTAGTGCAGGGTTCTTTACATTAATGTTTGACTGTAGTTTTATTGTTCTGCCACTAGGTGGCAATCACAGCGCATTAATGTGTGGTTCTGAGTGTTTTGCAACTCAGAGAGGCCACGAAAATCATCCTTTCCAGCCTTGAGACATTTGCTGGGTTCCTTATATAGGAAACATTATTTCTGATTGGCTTAATGAACTGACCTGAATTGGAATGTTTATTATGTGAAGTGCCTTGAGACGATTCTTGTCGTGATTTGGCGCTTTATAAATAAAATTGAATTCAATTGAATACTGAGCCAGGATCTTCTGGAGGTTTCTTCCTGTTAAAAGGGAGTTTTCCTCTCCACTGTTGCTACATGCTTGCTTAGTATGAGACTTGCTGTAAAGTCACTGACACTAGTCAGTGACTTGATGCAACCTGCTGGATTCCTTATTCAGGACATGTTTTACTGATTGGCTTAATGAACTAAACTGTATTGGAATGTTTGTGAAGTGCCTTGAGATGACTCATCATTATTTGGTGCTATATAAATAAACTTGAATTAAATTAAATTGATTACCGCAACTGCAACTTCAGAGTTGCTAGGCTGCAACCTGCTGGTGGGGTGTATGTGGAGATGACGTGGTGCTGGAGTCTGCTTCCAGCATGTTTTCTGCATGTTTTAGATCGTGAACACAGCTGATTTGCTTGATTTAGTGATGAGCTGCTTCTAACTAATAAAAGCTGAGGAGACAGATCATTGTGTTAAAAAGCGAGGAGATACTTTTCACTTTTGCTTTGACCACAGAGTCTCTACAGTCTATAAACACTCAAAAGTAAAAATTAACAGTCCACCTGTTTCAAAATGTCACTGTTTGTGTTTTCACACGCAGGGACATTTGATGGGTGGGTGTGGCCAGTAACAGCTTGTTTGTTTAAAGTGACAGAACCCTGAGATGGCTCATTCTGGAAGATACTCAAAATGTCAAGAACAGAGATTGTGTGACAAATTACTTTATGCAAGAAAGAGTGCAAAAAAAAGAAAAGAAAAGACTAAACCATATAAACATGTTTTTTTATAGACCGTAGTACTAATATAACTTTAAAAATGCACAAACATCTTACTTTATCAAAGGATTCATGTTCAGGACAGCCTTTCTGAATTAACTTGTTGTGCTTCCTTCACTTTGTTATTATAAAGTTCAGAATTGGAACTTTGGTTTTAATCTATGATTATGAGGTGATTGATGTTTTTCTCATCTCAAGACCCAGGACACAGGCTGAGCAAAGATGCCCATAAGACAGTTCAGCACACATGAAAGATGCAGTTAACCATAACCAGGTGGCTGGAATAGCATACAGGAACATCTGAGCTGCGTTTAGGCTGGATGTGTCACAGTTAAAGTCTGCACTTTCATCACTTAAGTTGCAAAAAGAGAGGGCTATGGTAAGGTGGGACTTCTACAATCACAAAGAAACCAGTAGCAGCTAATTAATATTGATTTAGTCAACACACTGTAGAACAGGCAGGGTTATTAGAAATAAGGATCCCAAGTGACTGACACAATAAAGATAAGGTACAAGAGGAGCTTAAGAAATGTCAAGGGCTGAAACATAAAATAGGGAAGTACTGGTGGTCACTGGAGCACTCTGGTTTAGTTTGTGCCCCACCAACTGGAAGAATAGTTCCCTGAAGTAAACAGACACATTTGTCAAGAAGTGTACTGTCTTAGAAACATAGTAGAGCCTCAGCTTCCTGAATACCAACCATCTACATTGAGAGCTTAGTAAAAGTAAAATATAATCATTGAAGAAGGAAATTAATTAAAAATGTATTTGTTCAATGTATAGGAAGTAAAAAATGAACAGGGAGTATGCCGCCATCGCCTAATCTTTTATAAAATGGACACGATTGCGCCCAATTACCACCACGGTCTGACCACTTATAAACAACCTAAGGCTCCCTGATGCCACCACGGCGTTGTGGCTAATTGACGGCATTGTTTTTTATAAAGGACCTTAATGAGTTTCACTTTAAACTTTAGATTATGCAGCAGAAAAGTGATGAAAGTATTAAAAAGGGCTAAAATTCTGTATTCCTCTTTGACCTAAACTTGCATGTGACTCAGTGTAATTGTAATTCAATGAACATTCTTACATTGTAGGTACTTACAAAAAGGAAAAATGTAAAAATGCAACATTGCTGCACCTTTGGCAAAGTGGACAGTTACTCAGGAAACTCTGGATGTGACTGAAGTTTTTATTGGAAGAAGGGTTTTCTGAAAGCACTTGTTTTTCAGATCTGGAAGCTCAACAAACAAAATCCAATTAAGCATTATAACAATGGTACAGGCAGTAATCATAGAGAGGAATTCCTTTTTGCCAAGAAAAACAGCATTTTGATCCAAGGATAAATAAATCCAAAAATAACTGAGAGAAGAAAAGTTTCTGTAACCTGGATGAACTGAGGCTTGAACTTAAGCCCTTCTTCATTCAACAACGTGTTAAACTGAAGTAAATGCTTAGAAAACTATAACTAAAATGAATCAAATACATGCAAACATTGCAGGCAGTTACTTTTAGGTTACTACAAGGACACATACCAGGACTGGTAAATTTAAAATGATATGATATTTGACAAACTATGAGCAGGACTCCAAAGCACATCAGACCCACTATCAGATACATGGACTTTGTCGATGACTTGGTTTCTAAGGAGGACCCTTGTTATCACCAGACCACAGAGATACTAAGTTCCTGAGTCCGGGTCAGCCTCTATTGTGGTATTTGTGGAAACCATCAATTGGGTGAAGACAGAGAGCCATTGAGTGTGTGAATGTCTGCGTGCTGGTTGGCATTCCTTCATAATGTCCCTCAGGCAGCAAACTCTCCAATGAAGTTGCATCAGATGGATCAGGAACTGCAAACAGTGCTGACGTCATTTTACTCTGAAAACTTTTGTGTTCAATAAACCCTTCCCCAGGTACACACACACTTTTCTTATAAGCATGAGTCAAAAGTTCATGGCACCCCCTAGGTTGGCTGCAAGTCCCACGGCCTGTATGTCTGGGAGAGCAACCATTTGTTTTCATAGATCATTGACAGGCCTGTTCTTGTGTGAAGATACCAGCTGAGTGTTGAGGCTGGAGAAAGACTCTGGACATTTTCTGAGCCAGGCAGATTACAGCCACTGACATGGGGCCTGGCCAAGAGGATTGGAAGGTAAGCAGTCTAAACCCAAGAAAACCAGACAAGCCCTCATGCCCAATGATGACTCTGGATTAGCACTTCCCTTGGAGACACTAGCATCACGTGGCTTATGGGATCAAAGTCTTATGTCTGCATAGAAGAGCTGTTTAATCTTGAGGATTGCTCTTTTGACTGTGTCCTTTCTTTTGGGGGTGGGGGGGATGGGGGGGGGTAGACCAGCTTGCAGCCAGTGGTAGACGTCTCATTCATTTTCTAGCGTGACAAATTGATTATACAGTCTTCATTTTGTCTAATGAACTTAAGGTAAAACAAATCCAAGTTATCAGTAAATAACCCCCTCAGCCAACACATTTACACACACGAGTACACACAGCCAGGCCAGAGGTACCAGTGAACCATGACTTAACCCTGAATAAACTCAGTGCATTGGTTACAATGTTCACCTATCACCCAAGCACTTTAACTCTGGTACCATGGCCCCTCTTTCGTTTCCTCATGTCATGTGTGAATAAAACACCACAACACACCTTAATAAAAAACTGCTAACTTTAGTTTCATGTATGATGAAGGCAAGTGTGGAACATGGGAAAATACATGTCCCCAAAGCCCTGTCTCATTTCCCCCCAGTGACAGCAAGCAAACAGTACGAATGTGGAAAGAATCAAAGATCAAAACGTTAAAAGGTCAAACACTGCCTCCAGCAGGCTGAATCGCTCCTTACATTTAACTAGAAGTCATGATTCATTGGATTGGCCATAACTGAACTACTGCTAAATGACCCCAAAGACCTCACTTAATGTAAATTATAAAAAACTAAAGAAAAAATAAATAAATGAACACAAAAGTGCATATGGTAAGTCCAATGAAAAGGTTGTCCCTCCTACATCAACGTCTAGGCTACAGGCTGAAGGAAAAGTTCTAGCCATCTGGACCACTGGGATTTGGCAGCATCCGCTCCTTTAGGAGCTTAGGTTGGCAAAACTGCTCCCACCTTTCTAAGCGTAATCTCTAACTAGACACACAATGGATTCCCACAGCCCAACATTCACTATCAACATATCAGAACAGCCTGATGTGGATTATGTGGCAGCAACTACTTTTCTTGTGTTTGATCAAAATATGGTTCCTGTGTAGATTTTATTGACATGAATGATTTAAACTGTTTGTAACACTGATCAACATAATCAATCCACAGCAGAGACAGACCCTGACTGTACATTTCTAAATCATCATAGCTCTCTGGATTTACATCTGATAAAATCTATGTGAATAAAAATTCTGCAAAGTAGACACACCTGATTTGGGTCGAGTCATGCTGATAGAAAGCTAATGTTCATGTTTGCTGCTCTTCCTCTGCAGCTCACTGATTAATATTACCAACCAGTGGCCCTGTCCTGACATGCTGACACTTGTTAACAAGGTGTGGTCTTATAAACTGTACAGAAAACACAGGGTCCAGGTGTGCACTTTTTGTTTTGGGTTCACATTGGCTTCCAGTTGGATCCATTGACATTACAAAGTGACAGTAATGATGGGAAATGAGGGTGAAAATCTAAAACAAAGATCTTTGAATCAGTGGGAACGTGTCCCTTTTATGACTGTCAACACATAAAACTGTTACTCAGTGTGTGTGGTAAAGTTTCTTTCTGAAGTTTTACCCTTTCAGAAATTATGTATGATTTTTCAGAAATCTGTAAAAGTGATTGACATATGTACTGTGATATATTGTAAGCAATATGTCTTTATATTTTTTTGGCTAAGCATGCCTCCTGCCCCGCAGAGATGCAATGGGAAACTGAGCGCCAACCAGAACTGACCAATAGCGTTAGACTGCCACCTACTTGCTTCAAATTTAAAGAATACCTCAGCTGATGAAGAGATGATGAACTTTTCATGGACAAGTAAGTCTCTAAAATATAAACATATGAGAACACAGCATGACATGAGAATAATACTTGTAAAACAACGTGTTTTAACTCTGCCGGCTACAGAAGCACATTTGTAAACAAATGTGAAGTCGTCATCTTAAAAAAACGGAAGGAGAAACTATTTGTGTGATATTCCTGTTAGCCACCAGTTGGTGCCACCAGATAAGAGAAGTACTCCGGAAAGAGGTTTTAAGCGTGTGCTAAATTCACCTGTGTCAACGACGCTGGGGTTTGAGTGAAACCAGGTGGGTAGCACGAGTCCACTGAAGGTGGAGAAACCAAGGATGAGGAGGTTACGAGAAGAGTTCAGATCCACATACTGCAGAGAGAGAGAGAGAGAGAGATTATCTGACACAGTTTGGTTAAATGAGTTTATTGACTCTCAGATGAAAGTCATTTTGTTGTTCCACCTTAACTGGTTGCCATCTCTGTTTTGGAACTTATGAAAGATGTGATTGGGAACGACCTGGAAGTCAAAAAAACAGAAGAAAAGTAACATTCTATTTTGGTATGGGATTCACTCTTTTTGATCAATGCAGGGAAGCAAAAGGTAGAATGGGGTCAATCAATAAATGTGGCGTTGATCAAATTGAATATCAGACAAGATTATTTTTGTTAAATCGTACCAAAATAATAAAGGTTCACAATGTCTTGATCAAGACACCATGTCCCCCATGTCTTTTTTTATTTTTATTTTTTCAGGAACGACTTGCAGACTACATACCAAAAGTGCATTCAAGTTATTTAAGATAAGGTATGTGATTTCCTGTAGAGTCACTACAGATATATGGTTCATTTGCACAAATCAGATGTTTTGTCTTGTTATTTCTGCAAATATGTGCCTTTATATAATCGCTCTATTTTATTAGCACGTATTCTTCTCATGTTTATTTCATTCAATTAAAAAAATACAACAAATAAATAAACTGTATGCATATTAACACAATACAACTTGAATGAAAGGGAGCAGATGGAAGAAAAAATCTTCTAATTTCTGCCCCCTTTTTAAAAACAAAAATAACTAAACTATAATTATGCATTTCTCAAAGTTCATTCTGTCACGTTCCTTGTTCACATTTCAGTTATAGCCACAGACATTATTCACATTCATATCTACCCAACACACTTGATCTAATATATTCTCTAAACAGTTTTAGAGCTCTTGACTCTTTCACTTCTCTGTCCAGGCAATTCCATAATTTCACACCATTCTCCGAAATACTCATTTCCTTCATTCTGGTTCTAAATCTGGGCTTTTTGAAGAGTTCAGTTCCCTTCAACATATAACTACTTTCCCTCTTTTCAAACAATTGCAGAATGTTTTTTGGCATTGTACATATATTCAGGGTTCCCACGCGTCCTGGAAAACCTGGAAAACCTGGAAAATGATAGTCCAATTTTCCAGTCATGGAAAACACATGGAAAATGGGGGGAATTGCAAAATGTCCTGGGAATTTTTGAGTTGTCCTGGAAAATAATTTTCCCTCCTTGTGGATAAACAAACGGATTAAACATTTTGGGCAATATTGGGCTGTAGCGCTTCTCCTTTCATTTCTGCATCTAGCTGGCACAGTGCCCCACATGACACTTCCAACCAATCAGATTGCATATTCCCCTTCAGTTCCAGTTCCACTTCTGTTTTTCCAACTGTCTTTTTGGCTAGATTTACAGATTTTTCACCCCTAGATTTATTTCTCCAAAGAAGGGCCAAAAGTAGCGACTCGGTTCACGGAGTATTGCTTTTTCGCAGTTTATAGAGCGAGAAGTTTTTCTCCTTCTCTCTGCTGAGTGACAAAGGAGCAGCGGAGAGCTTTTGTTTTTTTCACTCATGCGTTGAGACGAGCGAACATGACGAAAGCTTTGGGATAGCAATGGATAGCAGGTAGTCTACCGGACCCGCGCTCCACTCAGTAATTCATACTTGTTCTATCATCCAACAGCAGAAACAAAAATATGTGAATGATAAAAATGTCATGAATTCGATTCTATCAAAATACTAAGTATGTGCTCAGAGGACAGAGCCTCAGCTGTTCATACTGTTTTTAGCTAGCTACACAGACCGCAGCCAGGTGGCAGTGAGAACTGGACTGGCATGGTCATTTGAACAAAGTTGTTAACGTAATTAAATTGAATTCAACACGGCTAAATTAATAACTAGAATGACTTTAAGTGGTAACTATATATTTATCATAGTAATGCTACGTACAGTCCAGACAAAAAAGGTAGTGAACAACTACAAGTACTTATCTCTGAGGTAGAAAAAAAATATTTTTCAGGTCCAATATGTCTGTGGTGTTAGCGGGAGATATTAGCCTAGTCATCTACCCTGAATCTTGTTTCTGGATGACTGGACTAACCTAAAATGACCAATACTGGAACAACAAAATGCAGTTGAACATCCAACTATGTGAAATAAGCAGTAAAGTGTAATGTGGTGTGTACAGTAAGTATAATACATAGAATATGAAAGATATAAAAGAGCTAAGGTTTGAAAAGCAGGCCCAATTTATTGAATAAACAGTCAATATAAACAGTAACAATCTTTCAAAATATGTCTTTGTGTCCTTTATAGGCAGGAGTGAGTGATGTCAGGAAGACGGTGCAGATTCAAAACTTTTCAAAACTAGCTTTTTGCTAGCCCCAAGACTCTCTGCCTGTGTGTTGGGGTTTACCCCGGGGGACGAGAGAGTAGCTTCCCTGTGCCTTCGGGTCGGGGAACGGGTCCTGACTGTAGTTTGCGCTTATGGGCTAAATATGAGTTCAGAGTACCCACCCTTTTTGGAGTCCCTGGGATGAGTGCTAGATAGTGCTCCATCAGGGGACCCCATTGTCCTGCTGGGGGACTTCAGTGCTCACGTGGGCAATGACAGCATGACCTGGAGGGGTGTGATTGGGAGGAACGGCCCGCCTGATCTGAACTCGAGTGGTGTTTCATTATTGGACTTCTGTGCAAGCCGCAGTTTGGCCATAACGAACACCATGTTTGAACATAAGGATGCCCATCAGTACACTTGGTACCAGGGTAGCCTAGGTCGCAGGTCGATGATAGACTTTGTAGTCTTATCATCTGACCTACGGCCGTATGTTTTGGACACCCGAGTGAAGAGAGGAGCAGAGCTGTCAACTGATCACCACCTGGTGGTTAGTTGAATCAGATGGCAGGGGAAGATGCTGCGTAGACCTGGCAGACCCAAACGCATAGTGAGGGTCTGCTGGGAACGCCTGGCAGAAGAACCTGTCAAGACGGTCTTCAACTCCCACCCAGGGCAGAGCTTTGACCGCGTCCCGAGAGCAGTGGGGGACATTGACTCCGAGCGGACCTTGTTCCACTCTGCGATTGATGAGGCGGCTGTTGCTAGCTGTGGTCGCAAGGTGGTCAGTGCCAGTCGTGGTGGCAACCCCTGCACCCGCTGGTGGACACCAGAGGTTCGGGGAGCTGTCAGGCTAAAGAAGGAGGCCTACAAGGTGTGGCTGGTCGGTGGGTCTCCGGAGGCAGCAGACAGGTACCGGATATCCAAGCGGGGTGCAGCAGTGGCAGTTGCCAAGGCAAAATCTCGGGCCTGGGAGGAGTTTGGTGAGGCCATGGAGAAAGACTATCGATCGGCTTCAAAGAGGTTCTGGCAAACTGTCCGGCGCCTCAGGAGAGGAAGGCAGCAACTCACTCACACTGTTTACAGTGGGGATGGGGAGCTGCCGACGTCAACTGGGGCTATCGTCGGACGGTGGAAGGAATATTTTGAGGAGCTCCTCAATCCCACCTATGCGCATTCCGAGGAGGAACCAGAGCCAGGAGACCTGGGGATGGACTGTCCAATCTCGGGGGCAGAAGTTGCTGAGGTAGTCAAACAACTACACAGCGGCAGAGCCCCAGGGGTGGATGAGATTCGTCCTGGGTATCTCAAGGCTATGGATGTTGTAGGGCTGTCGTAGTTGACACGTCTCTGCAACATTGCGTGGTCATCAGGGGCAGTTCCTATGGAGTGGCAGACTGGGGTGGTGGTCCCCATCTTTTAGAAGGGTGACCAGAGGGTGTGTTCCAACTATAGGGGGATCACACTCCTCAGCCTCCCTGGAAAAATACTGGAGAGGAGGGTTCGATCGATAGTTGAATCTCAGATTGAGGAGGAGCAATGTGGTTTTCGTCCTGGCCGTGGAACTGCGGACCAGCTCTATACCCTTGCAAGGGTGATGAGGGGGGCATGGGAGTTTGCCCAACCAATCCACGTGTTTTGTGGATTTGGAGAAGGCTTATGACCGTGTCCCCAGGGGCACTCTGTGGGGGACGCTCCAGGAGTATGGGGTGGGTGGCTTTCTGTTAAGGACCATTCAGTCCCTTTACCAGAGCAGCGTGAGTTAGGTCCGCATAGCTGTTTGTAAGTCGGACCTGTTCCCGGTGAGGGTTGGACTCCGCCAGGGCTGCCCTTTGTCACCGGTTCTGTTCATTACCTTTATGGACAGAATTTCTAGGCGCAGCCGTGGTGTGGAGTGTGTCGAGTTTGATGGCAGGAGAATCTTTTCTTAGCTTTTTGTGGATGATGTGGTCCTCCTAGCTTCATCCAGCTCTGACCTTCAGCTCTTGCTGGGTAGGTTCGCGGCCGAGTGTGAAGCGGCTGGGAGGAGGATCAGCACCTCCAAATCTGAGACCATGGTTCTCAACCGGAAAAGGGTGACTTTCCAACTCTGGGTCGGGAGAGAGGTCCTACCTCAAGTGGAGGAGTTTAAGTATCTCAGGGTCTTGTTCACAAGTGAGGGTAGGAGGGATCGGGAGATCGACAGGCAGATTGGTTCGGCGACTGCAGTGCTGCGGACGTTGAGCCGATCTGTCGTGGTGAAGAGGGAGCTGAGCCAGAAAGCCAGGCTCTCGATTTACCGGTCGATCTACGTCCCAATCCTCACCTATAGTCATGAGCATTGGGTAATGAATGAAAGAACGAGATCGCGGGTACAAGTGGCCGAAATGAGTTTCCTCCATAGGGTGGCCAGGCTCAGCCTTAGAGATAGGGTGAGGAACTTGGACATTTGGGAGGGACTCTGAATAGAACCGCTGCTCCTCCGGATCGAAAGGAGTCAGTTGAGTTGGTTTGGGCATCTGGTCAGGATGACTCCTGGACGCCTCCCTGGGGAGTTGTTTCGGGCATGTCCTGCCGGCAGGAGGCCCCCGGGTCGACCCAGGACATGTTGGAGAGGTTGCATCTCCAATCTGGTCCGGGAACGCCTTGGGGTCCTGGTGGAGGTGGCCGGGGAGAGGATGGTCTGGAGCTCCCTAGTTGGGATGCTGCCTCTGTGACCCAGACCTGGATAAGCGGAGGAAGACGACGACGATTTCAGTCAGCACAGTGAATTAACCTGGTTCAGTTGCTGAGCAGAACAAAAACATGACATGGAGATGACTTGATGATGCCACAATGTCACACCTATGGTATGAACTAAAGTAGAGAATAACTTCTGTTTTAGTTGTGTTGCATTATAAGTAGAAGAAAGTAGGTGGGATTGTGAAAGACAAAAATCTTTCCACAACTATATTGTCAAAATAACGGTGTAGGTAGGTACAATATCATATCTGTTTCTAAATATATCGGGATATCGGTAAACCGTAGTTATGATAACTTGTACACTGAAAAAGTCTCGAAATTGTCCTGGAAAAGTCCTGGTAAATAATTTCAAGAAAAGAGTGGGAACCCTGATATTAGCTTTATGTATTGTGTGCAATTTTCTCCAGTCGACCAAATCATGAAATTTAACCACTTTATATTTTATAAATAACGGGTTAGATGGAACTCTACTGTGATTGTTATTAATTCTCAAAGCTCTTTTCTACAAAATAAACAATGGTTTTGTATAAGTTCTGAATGCAGTTCCTCAGATTTCTACGCAATAAATTAAGTGTGGTTACTGTACAATGATAACAGCCCAGTGCTATTCAGTAAACACTTTACATTATGTAATACTGCAATGGTTTTGGCCACTTTACCTTTTATATAGCCAATTTGTGATTTCCAGGTTAGAGCTTCATCAATCATCACTCCTAAATAGTTGGTCTCCTTTACCCTTTGAATTTCCATGCTGCCTATTTTTAATGAAACATCAATATTCTCCCGTCATTAAATAAAATAATTTTTTTTTTTAGATTAAGTGTTAATCTGTTTATATCAAACCAGGTTTTAACTTTTATCAGTTCATTATTTATCACTTGTGTTACTTCATTAATATCTGACCCTGAATAAAACAACGTTGTATCATCTGCGAACAAAACAGAACTGAGTAGCTCAGACCAGGGGCGGCGTTAGGCCCGGCTACTTGGGCTGAAGCCCCGGATCTTTCATGATAAGCCCCGGATCTAAATCGCGGAAGTAACATGCAGTACCAAAGTCACACAGAGAGGGCGCAGCTGGCAGTAGTTTGTAAAGTCCCATTTAGTCGTCACACACACAGGTGTGTGGTGAAATTTATTCTCCGATTTTGACCCATCCCCTGAGTTGCAGACACGCTGCGCTCGGGAACTATTTGGTGGTTTAATCCCCCAATCCAACTCCAATCCAATGCTGAGTGTCGAGCAGGGAGGCATTGGGTCCCATTTTTCTCAAAATCTTTGGTATGACCCAACCAGGAGTCGAACCCCTGATCTCCCGATCTCAGGGCAGACACTCTACCACTAGGCTACTTAGTCAGTATACAGTTTACCTGAGACTGAAGAGAAGCCCTTCAGCAGCTGGCTTCTGCAGTCTCTGTCTGAAACGCATGAGTGAAGATGGATATAAGGACGTTTTTTTAGACCAAAAGTACAACGACAGAACCCCAGCTCTGATGAGACTGGTGTTGACTCAGGTTTGTGAGTCTTATTTGAAAATATTTGTTGTGCTGCTGGTTTGCCTAAAGTTAGCTTACTATCAGGTAAAGTTGTTGGAGAAAGAAAGGGAATATTCGCTATCATCTCACACTAAACACTAACAGGAACAATACTCTGCCCTGAATATGCTGAATATGTAGCTTCAGATTAAACATTATGTGGTACAAGACAAATATATATGATGTTGACTAGTGCGTGTCACGTGTGTGCGCGCATGCGTGTGTGTGCGCGCGCGCGTGTGTGTTAAGCCCCGGATCTTCTTCAGTCCTAAATCCGCCCCTGGCTCAGACACATTTACCAGGTCATTAATTAACAAGTTGAACAGTTTAGATCCGAGTACCGACCCTTGTGGCACTCCATAACTAATATCTCTCAGTTAATGTTATTTATCTGAACATATTGTTTTCTGTTTTCTAAATAACTTTTAACCCATTGATGAGCCACCCCTCTTATCCCATACTGATGTAGTTTTTGAAGTAACCTTGAATGATCAACAACATCAAAAGCTTTCTTTAAGTCAATAAAATACTAATAAAGTCGTTTTTATTGTCTATTGCTGTGGATATTTTGTCTGTTAAATCCATTATTGCCATTGCTGTTGAATGTTTGTTCCTAAATTCATACTGTTCATTATTTAAAATGTTATTTTTTGCAATGAATTTATCCAATCTTGATACAAAGATTTTTTCTTTTATTTTGGAAAACTGTGGAAACAGTGATGCCGGCCTGTAATTAGAGAAACTGTGTTTATCACCATTCTTAAACAATGGAACTACTTTAGCAGTTTTCATAGCATCAGGAACGACTCATGTAGAAAGTCACAGATTGCATACATAAGTGAAAGGATCAGTAACAGATTCTACTATAGTTTTTACAGTCATTATGTCCAAATCCTCATAATCAGTTCTGGAAAATAACTTTTGATCTCTGGTCAGTGTTTATTAGACATTGCTGCCAACTAGCAAGACACACAACCAGCATCCACAAACACCATCTGGTGATTTGGAAAATTCTGACATTTTTTTTAAATGTGTTTAAAACTGTGTTCACAAAAATCACATGAGAATAGCATCTTTAAAGGCAAAGGTATGCTCTGTTAGGGCTTTTAGCTCCCTCAAGATTTGGCACCTTTGACTCAGACTCAGGGGAGACGCAGTTGTTCAGATCAAACAAAACAGTAAATGGATCAAAACAGTATATAATGTTTCAACTTTTGTTTAAAAACTGGTAAAAGCTAGTCTATAAAGTAAAATATCTTGTTGGGGTGGGTTTCTACCACTAATGAATTGGTGGAACCGGTGTTGCACAAGAGCAAAGTAAAGATTTTCTATGCTTTGGGTGTAATGTTCTAGGAAAAGCTCCCTTGTACTCCCCGCTGTTTGTTTTCCTTACCGCTCATTAAAAGGGCAGCATGAGACCTCTTGCAAAGAGCCAAACAGTTATAGTCTTAGGCAAATAAACCCAGCACAAAGTTATTAATTATTATTGGCCATTTGAGCTCTGCAATATTTTCCGTTTTCAACAAATGTTGTGCCAGACATCCCTCTACTTCGTCTATAGTGGAGTAGGAGGGCTGGCATATTAGCCTCAGCGAGGAAGCTTGCTATTAGAGCAAATAAATCACTTAAGCCTTTTATGTACAATGGGAATACTTTTTCCACTAGAAAATGTATTTATGTAATCATCTTGTCTTCAAACTACTCCAACTAATGGTTCAGACTGAAGGCTTGTGATATTATGACTGATGTCAAAAGAGAAAAAAAATAACAAAACACATTTTTATGGTAATCACTTAAATGAAACCTCAGTGGGTGGCACTAATGTCCAGCCGTGACAACACCTTTCTTGGTACTCTAACTTTATTACAATTGAACACTGAGCGAGGAAACTGACTTGGACCAGGAACCCTCTGATTGGTTGTCAGCTACTCTTTCTCTGAGCCATAGCCACCCAAGACTCCCATTTGTGGTTGGTCAGAGGAACCCTCTTTCTTGGCCTGTTCCCCAAAACATGATATATTAATGGAGCCAACAATTTACAAAGCATACTTGAGACTCAGCCTTGTGTTGGCATGTAAGCGCTGTGTTATCAATAAAAACAAAGTGCATTTTGACATCCACTTTATGCAATAGACATGACTTAACAGGTCAAGTTATGATTACATGCATAAGCAAAATTAACGCATCATAGACTTCCTCACTTGATCTGAAATTCTAGATCACACCTTACAAAATATTATTTTTTTAAAACAGAACGTTAACGTCCAGACTCTCTAGAAAACATACCTGATTTAAGGAAAGGAATCATCTAAATATTGTGAAGATAATACTAATAATAATAAGTATAATAATAATCAGTATAATCATAAATTAATCTTTTCTTTATACACACAACGACTTAAAAACAAATCCCCAATCAAAAGGCACAAACACCAACAACTAAAGAAAAACAGGAAAGCACAAAGGTGACCACTGCCAAGTCATCACGCACCACGTCATCACACCAGTCTATCCAGTTATCAATTATTTCTTAGATGCAGAAAACTCAGTGCCTCACAGGTTCACTTTAAATCGATGTTCTGACTAGTAAGTCTTCCTTTTCCCCAGCATACTAATCTCCAGTAGCAAATGTTCAGGTGTTCCGAGATCAACGTACATCCGCGTTTGGATCAATTTGACACACAACAGCCAAACCCGCTGACCCAACACAGATGCCTCATGATCATTTTATCATTTGGGTGAATGGGTGTATTATTTATTTGATTTACTTTCATCAATATATTAAATTATTAATATTTGGTGGGTCACAGGGGTTCCACACCACAGTAGCCAAAGGTCTGGCCTCCACCACAATCTTCTCCTGTTCAGTTTTGCGAACACGGCACAGATCCTCCTGATGCCAACTCCAGTCCTCTGGTGGGCCAGGTCACTAAGGGTTCTGTGCCTCCTCCTCATGGTCTGCGCTGTGGGCTTGCCCCACTAGATGCCTCCTTACCTCTGTGGGATCCACGCCTCAGCACCAGGTGATCAGAGTTGTGTTGTCTATCTCAGAGGCCACTGCTCTGGAACTCGGCTTGATGGTCCAGTTGTCTCCAGTGGCTTCATCTGAGGGCCAGCTTTCTCCTGTGGCTTTGCCTGTGTTCCTGCCATCTCTGGGTTCCGCGTGCTCTGGAGTTCTAGTCCAAGGTGTTCCCATCTATTCCGGAGATTCAATTTGAGGTGGTCATGCTCTCCGGAGTTCTTGACTGGGGTGTTACCGCATACCCCAGGATTCCTGTCTGAGGTGGCATCGTTTTAAGGTGGCAATTTTAAGCAAAATTTTAGAGAAGCTTGTTTTAATATAACTTAATGATTTCATCAACCACCGATATGTCCTAGAGAAATTTCAGTCTGGTTTTAGGGTGAACCACAGCACTGAGACGGCCCTTCTGAAGATTTTAAATGATTTTAGAACAAATTATGATGCTCGGAGGGCAACAGTGTTGGTTCTGCTGGATCTAAGCGCTGCCTTTGATACAGTAGACCACACTATTCTTTTAACCCGTTTAAAAAAGATCGGCCTCTCTGGTGTTGTTCACAGCTGGTTCACATCCTACCTCACAGACAGGTCTTTTATGGTGAGTTTGGATACCTGTTCCTCTGGGGTCCACAGCATCACATGCGGTGTGCCTCAGGGTTCAGTTCTAGGCCCAGTGCTTTTTAACCTCTATATGCTCCCTCTGGGCAGCGTCATCAGGAGACACGGGGTGAATTTCCACAGTTACGCTGACGATATGCAGTTATACATCTCCGTGTCTCCTGATGATGCACAGCCAATGGATGCACTTTTTATTTTTTATTTTTTTTTATCTTTATTTAACATTTTCCTTTATCTCAACATACAAAACCAACCAAAAAACACAACGAACACAAGGGGGCACTGTAACATCCTACAAAAAGGAAAAGAAAACGGGAGAAAAAAGTTATCTCACTAAATGGATTACACTACCATTTCCCTGTAAACTATCCATTTTGTCCAGTATTTATAGTATAGATGGCCTTGGAGGCGTAAGAAAAAGGTCAGCTTTTCCATCACATGGATATCCTCCACAATGTCCAGCCAGTCTTTTATCCTAGGTGGGTCTTCTTTGAGCCAGGACCGTGTAACGGCCTTCTTATATGCCAGAACCAAAATTTTAAAGAGGTACAAGTCCCGGGCCTCAGTCCCTTCATTCATTACCAGTCCCAGCAGCATGATCTTAGGGTCTATAGGGACGTCTCTGCCGAGTATCCTTCCACAGATCTGTAAGATAGAGTCCCTCATCTGCTGTAGCTTTGGGCATAGCCAAAACAGGTGAGAGTGATCTGCTTTTTGATGTCCGCACTTTCTCCTGCACAACCCCATAGTTCCTTGTTGTTTGCTAATAATCTGGGGTGTAATAAAAAATCTTACTAAGCGCTTCCATCCAAAAGTCCTCCATCTTTTAGAATTTGTAGATGTCTGTTGAGTCATACACATTGAAACCCATTCCCCCTCTGTGATCTCCACACCTAACTCTTTTTCCCATCTTGTTTTAATATACAATGTGTTGTTCCTCCTTTGTTCCTGCAGTCCTCTATACAATTTAGATACAGTTTTACTAGGTAGGCACTTACAGGCCTCTCTGAAAATCTTTATAATGGCATTATCTCCGGTAGGTATATTCTTCTTTATTTCCGTGTTATAAAAATGTCTGACTTGAAAGTATTTAAATAAGTCTCTGTGCTCGAGTTTGTACTCTTTTCTCAATTTGTCAAATGTTTTAAAAGTGTTTCCTTCTACGCATTGACATAATGCCAGTAGTCCTCTGTCTCTCCAATTTAAAAAAAGTGGATCAATTTTTCCTGGTTGGGAGCTAAGATTCACAGACGGCCAAATCAACAGCTTTGAAACACTCGTCAAGTTGTATCTACCCTTAATCCTCTTCCATATTATTAAAGCGTCCTCAACTATAACACCTCCATCTTTCTCTGAAGTAATTTTGCCCCCCAGACGTGTGTGGGGTTGGCGACGCCCCTGCTTTAGTTCTATGTGCCTCCATCTAGCTTCCACTTCTGAGGAACACCAACAAACCATATATCTCATTTGAGAAGCATAATAATATCCCCTCAGGTCCGGGAGCGCGAGGCCGCCATGTTTTTTGTCTAATTGAAGGGTCTTGAATTTTATTCGCAGTCTAGCCCCTGACCACATAAATCTCGAGATCAGCCTATCCCAGGCAGAAAATTGGGAGTCTGCAATTCTTATAGGCAGGGACATAAACAGAAACAGAAATCTTGGGAGAATATTCATCTTAACTATATCTAATCTGTCTGTAAAATCCAGCAGAAGCCTTCCCCAGCATCTCAAATCATCCTGTATGGAGTTAATCATTTTATCAAAATTAAGCCTCTCCAGGTTGGCCAGATCGCGGGATACGACCACCCCCAGATATTTTAGCTTCTTAGAATCCCAGTTCATCTTATAATCGTTTCTTATGGCTTTGCTGGGAGAGTAATTGAAGGTTAAGACTTGTGTCTTGGTGATGTTCAGCTGGTATCCAGATAATTCTCCAAACTCTGTTAGGGTCTTCATCAACTTGGGGAGGGTCGTATCAGGATTGCGAAGATAGATAATGATGTCATCCGTGAAAAGGCCTATTTTGTGTTCAGTATTCGCTATGGTAACGCCTTCCAGTGCTGCGTTCTGCCTGATTGCTTGCGCTAGTGGTTCTATAAATAACGCAAAAAGGGATGGGCTAAGGCAGCATCCCTGGCGTGTTCCCCTATGCAATTGAAAAGTATTAGTCAGGTGGCCATTTAATTTAACTCTGGCTGTTGGTCTGTCATAAAGGGCTTGCATGCATCTGATAAACAAATCATTGAAACCTAGGCGTTCTAAAACTTTAAACAGAAAACTCCAGCTGACGCGGTCAAAAGCTTTCTCTGCATCAAGACTAACCAGAACCATTCTTAGCTTTTGCCTATTTGCCTGATCAATGATGTGGAGTGTTCATCTTACACTGTCGTGGGACTGGCGACCTTTAATAAAACCGGTTTGATCCTCATGAACCAATTCTATCATGTAATATTCCAGTCTCTTGGAGATTATGGAGGTAAATAATTTATAATCTACATTTAATATAGAAATTGGTCGGTAAGATTCGCAATATTCTGGATTTCTTCCTTCTTTCGGGAGGGCTGTAATTATCGCCTCCCTCCATGAGGGCGGTATCTCTGCTTTATTCAGTGTCCAATTAAAAGATTCTAATAATATCTCAGCTAGCTCCTCCTTAAAGATCTTGAACCACTCGTTCGGGAACCCGTCGCTGCCCGGGCTTTTATTAGATTTAAGGCTTCCTATTGCTTTATCTAACTCTTTTCGTGTAATCGGTGCTGTCAACGCTTTGTTTTGATTTAATCCTAGTGTAGGCAAATCTAGGGCAGACAGATAACTATTGATTTCATCTCCATTGATTTGTTTTGGGGGTGTATATAACGATTTATAGAATTCTTCAAAAACCTTATGGATTTTACCTTCTTCATGAATTGGCTTGTCTGTTAGCGGGTCCCTAATTTTATTTACAGAATGCTTCACTTGCTGTTTTCTAAGACGTCTGGCAAGTTTCCTAGTGGCCTTTGGGCCTGTTTCGTAGAATGTTTGCTTTAAGAACCTTAATTTTTTTCTCTAGCTCTTCTTGTATCACTTCATTTATTCTATCCTTGGTTTCTCTAATTTGTTCTGCTAACTTAGTGTCATTGAAGTTCTGCTGTCGTTTCAGTTCCAGGTTTTTAAGTTGGTTTTCCAGTAGGTCGTATTTTTCTCTCTTTATTTTTTTCAGGTGCGCAGTTCTTGAGATCAGTTTCCCTCTCATGACTGCTTTAAAGTATCCCATACCATTATTGCGTTTACCTCTCCATCATTGTTATCCATTACACATTCTGTAATTTCCCTTTTTATCTCCTTTATTATAGATTCGCTATTAAGAATTCCCACATTGAGGTGCCATACAGTAGCTCTGGGTTCGGTCAACAGTCTAACAGTTAAATAGATAGTGTTATGGTCTGAGAGATCAGCTGTTCCAATTGTGCATTCCCTTACTTTGCTCCTATCAATCACATTCATTAAAAATAAATCAATCCTTGAATGTACTTTATGTGTTGACGAATAATGGGTGTAATCTCTTTCTTTTAGGTGGAAGTCCCGCCATACATCAAACATATCAATTTCTCTGATTAGGATATTAAGATCCTTGGACCTGTTGGTTTTCTGTGTTTTGTTGCTTGTCGTGTCCTGGCTGAAATTTAAAATAGTGTTCCAGTCCCCTCCACAGACTAAAACTCCCTCACTTTTGGCCATTATGATGTCAAAAAATGTTTTCAGAAAATTCTTGTCACTCTCAGGGGGCACATAGATATTAACTAGAGTAATCACAACGTTATGAATTCTCCCTTTAACAATAATGAATCTGCCCTCCTTGTCAACCGTTTCAGATATTAATTCAAAGCTTAGTAAATTTGAAATCAATATAGCCACCCCCCTTTTTCTGGTATTCTTACAAGAGCTGTAAAATGTGTTTAGATATCCAAATGCCTTGAGCTTTTCGTGTTCTTGCTTAGACATATGGGTCTCCTGCAAAAAGGCTACCTGAGTTCCCTCTTTTTTAAACTTAGTTAGGACCCTTTTCCTTTTTATTGGGCTGCTCAGGCCATTAACATTCAAAGAAACAATTTTAAGATTACCCGACATACCTATTGATCAGGAGCTTGATTTTTACAGTGTCCCCAACTAATATACAATGAACAGAAAAAAAACAGAAAAAACAACCTCATTGAACTGGCTTCCAACCGAAGGGGGAGCGTTCGTTCCTCCCTTCCAGCCCCGCTGGTGGGCCGAGGGTTGATCCTCTCAACCGGAGAGAGCCCTCTGTGGACGGGGCGCGTGCGAAAAGACGTATCCATCCAACGAGTCTAACGTGTGGTGAAAAGCCACCACTCCCCCACAACTGGTGGTCAGGAAAAAGAGAAACAGGTCCAAAAGTCCTCTTGTCGAATTAAACAGCTCCGCCCGATCTTACTTTAGTGATTCCCTCTGGAATCCTTGCAGCCTGGTCCTCGCCCTCTGAGCCGCTGTCGATCCGCCGCCGCTCACCATCTGCCATCCCAATCGCTCCCGGAGGCGGAGTCCCGCGTCAGCCTCTCCCACGGTCGTTCCCGGTGATTCATCCACCTTGAGTCCCCGTCTCATCAGCTCCTTGTAAGCTTCTTGGGGACTTGAATATGTGCGCATCCCTGACTCCCAGTGGATTTTCATGTTAGTGAAAGGAGTTTGAAAGCGTATGCCTTTCTCTTTAAGTGTCTTTTTTATAGCGAGATATTCTTTACGTCTTTTAACAACCTCTGGAGCGTAGTCGTGATCAAAGCGAATCACGGCGGTGCCCTCTTGTATCCTTCCTTTCTTCCATATCTCTCGTAGAACAGTCTCCTTCGTGGAGAACTCTAAAAAGTTAGCGATGATGGCTCTTGGCGGGGCTCCTGGCGGTGGTTTACTTGTCAAGGCTCGGTGTGCGCACTGGATTTTAAGGTCCAGCGTCTCCGGTAGTTGCAACTTTTTCCGCAACAGGCTTTCAATAAACTTCGATGCAGATTCCCCCTCTTCTCCCTCCGGTACTCCAAAGACTCAAATGTTATTTCTTCTGGATCGTGATTCTAAGTCGAGCACTTTGAGCTGCAGTTTCTCCTGGTGCTGAAGGCATTTACACAGTGCCTCCGTTGCCTCCTCGGCCCAGCTCTCCACCTGAGTCACTCGAGTTTCCGCTTCCTCCATTCGCCGAGAAAGGCCTTGCACCTCCGCTGAGATATTATCTAGTTTACCGCTGAGTTCTTGTCCCAGCTGGATAAAATCTTGTTTCAATCTGGAATTATCGCTCTTTAGATCCGTTCTCATATCTTCTATTGCCTTCAGCACACCCGCGGTTTCCGTTCCTCGTAGGTCGAGGCCGCTAGCTTGGCTAGGAGCGGCCGCTGCTTCGTTCTCTGAGGCGGTCGTTTCCTGGGTTTTAGACATTTTCGCCTGTTTCCTTATACCTGTCGTAGTTCTTCTCCCTTTCATCTACAGTGTTGGTGGTGAAAAATTGAGGTATCGAGTTAATTGAAAGGGATTTTCCGCGATTTGGTGGGAGAGTAGTAACTGCGTGACTTGCTACTCCATGCGCTCACCCGGAAGTCGGATGCACTTTTTAACTGCATTTTAGATATTAAATCATGGATGACTGAAAACTTTCTCCAGCTCAACCAAGCCAAAACTGAAGTTTTAGTCATCGGTCCTGAGGCCCAGAGAGAGAAACTTTTACCTAGACTACAATCAATGTCTTTTTATCCATCACTACAAGTGAAGAATCTGGGCGTTATTTTCGACTCTGAGCTGACTTTTATTCCACACATTAAAAACATCAGAAAAATAGGTTTTAACCATCTTAAGAAAATCGCCAGAGTCCGCCCCATTCTCTCTCGGGACAATGCAGAGACGCTAGTGCATGCTTTTATAACCAGTAGAATTGATTACTGCAATGCTCTGCTTTCTGGTCTTCCCAAAAAGAGCATCTCAGGTTTACAACTTTTACAAAACGCAGCAGCACGTGTCCTGATGAAGACCAGGAAGCGGGAGCACATCACTCCGGTTTTAAAAATCACTGCACTGGCTCCCCGTATGTTTCAGGATCGATTTTAAGGTTCTTTTAATGGTTTTTAAGTGTCTTAATGGTCTTGGGCCTTCATATCTTTCAGAAATGCTTTTATTATATAAACCCTCGCGGTCTCTGCACTCCTCTGGCAGCCGTCTCCTAGTTATCCCTAAAGTTAAGACTCACACCCACGGCGAGGCGTCCTTCAAGTACTACGGCCCTCGCCTTTGGAACGGGCTGTCAGAGGACCTCAGGGTCGAAGGGAACGTCCAGGCTTTTAAGAAAAGGCTCAAGACCCACCTTTTTAGCTTAGCTTTTAACTGATCACTATTTATCTATATATACATATTTATCTCTTTTAATTAATTTTATCATTTTATTTACATCTAAGTGTTTTTACATGATTATGTTTTCTTTTACTATCTTTATAATCACTTTTTATCAGTTACTTTTTATCCATATTAGCTTTTGTTATTTTACATGTTATATATTTTAATCCTCCAGTGTTTCCTCTGCAGAGCCCTCTGCCTTGGGGCTGGTGGTCAGGGGCGGCGGCGGCTGGGGCGCTCCTCGGGTAGTGCCCGGGCACTGGTGGGGGTTTCTGCCCTCCGCCACTGGGCGTCATGGGTTGGTGTCTTGGCTGCTGCCGTGGATCTGTTACTGTCAGGGCAGATGGCTCCGCTGATGATGTCTCGTTCATTACTTGACCCATCTGAACTCAGCCTATTGTTTCCTATTGTTTCCTTTGGTGTTCGTGTGTGTGTGTGTGTGTGTGTGTGTGTGTGTGTGTGTGTGTGTGTGTGTGTGTGTGTGTGTGTGTGCATGGACGAGTGTGCGGGTGATTG